>NC_058039.1:8656396-8856628 GCF_019176455.1 Solea senegalensis | reverse complement strand
CCAAAATTTGACAAAAAAAGACATAGGTCAGTATGTCGTCCAAAATGTGACTAAAAAGTCATAGTATAGTATGTCGTCCAAAATTGGTAAAAAACGTCATAGTATAGTATGTCGTCCAAAATCGATTTTGTCATCTTCTTAATAATTAATATCATATTGTTACATATGAAGAACCTTCACCTTCCTCTGTACTGAAGCGATGGTGTTTTAAGTCACATACTGTACATCATCCGTCAAATTAGTAAATTAAATGCAACATACTTAGTTTTTTTTAATAACACAGCTTCTCATGACGTTGTGTCCAGGATTTGGCCCTTTATAAAACACTTAACTCCATCTTTTACTTGGACATTTGGGTAAAATAGTTAAAACTCTACAAAGCCTATAAGTAACAAAAAAACACATCCCCTTCCTGAGCAGACTGGACTTGTTTGAGACCCCTGCATTAACTCCTTCATATTCACTCACACAGTTTTTTTTTTTATTTAATCACACATTAATCACACGCTAGGGAGTTTGTGGAGCTGAGGATCAAACTGCCATCCTTACAATTAAAAGATGACTCCTTCCATCTAATGAGCCACATTGAATATGTTTTACAACGACCTGTGATAGTGTATCAGAATGAGTGTGGGCTCATCTCTATTTTTCACAGTTTGAACCACGGCCCACACAGAAAACCTACACTCTAATACTTTATACAGTATAGTATACTTCAACAGTGCAAAGCAAAAATGTGTTTTTCTTTATTTATTCTAAATACTGAATTTTGCCACAACTAATGAGCTTGTCAGACTGACTTGTGATACTACCACCTTATAAAGTCCATACTAAGCAAAGCATATTGAGATCGTCATTTATGTACAACAACTTCCTTACTTACTACGAATAAGCAATAATTCAGAGGTTATTGGGGGAAAACTCTTAGTTAATGGCTTACTGGTTGTATAATAATATGCAGAATAAGGCATTAATAAGTACTTAATAATGACTAATAAGCAACTAATTAATGGTGAATATGTGTTCCCTCATCTAATGTGTTACCCATAATTTTCATCTGATTCAAGAGAGGGCTCTGCCATTACCCAGGGTCCAGATATTAACTTCTCCCAAAGTCAGTTTCTGGTGAGATACTTTTACTTAAGTGTCCCTTTGAGGTACTTTATACAAGACTGCCCATATATCTAGACGTTTGCTGGAGTGTATGTTTAAAACTAAATGACTGATTTGAGTGCTTTGAAGTCTCAGGTGCCCAAGTGTGTGGGCTTGCAATGATTCCTCGCGCAACCCATTCAACTCATACGTTTATAGTGTGCTTGCTAACAAAGGAAACAAATTAGTCTAATCATTACTGGCTCTCAAGTAGCATCTTAAGACACCTGCAAGACTGATTAGACATCGGCTGCAACAATTTCACTCTCCACGTTGAAATGTCACCGAGCACAGCTGACAAACCTGAAAGACTGGTTACAATAAAGGCGAGATACACACATTACAACACAGCAGTTAAGATATGAGCCTTTGATGGCGCTATTTATATGCTACTCTGACACAAGCACAATTAACCTCTTGACTAACCTCCGCTTTTTGCCTAACGAGATTGTGCTGGACCTCCAAGAGCCGGGATCAGCTGCTCCCCTTTTTTCAAAAATGAATGACAGTGACGCTGTGAAGCAGCTTGTCATCTCCAGAAGCTCTGCGTCTTTATGACCTCCCCAACCTCCCAATCTTTCTCTGCGCTGGACCCCTCTGGAGTTGATAAAGCTCGGGGAAGAGTTGGACTGCCGCCATATTCCTGCCACATTCTTCTACATAAAGTTCATTGTGACCAGGGCTCTTTTCTATTCCCCTTAACTCCCCTTTTCTCTTCCCTTGTATTTTCTTACTCTCTCTTATCAAGCACGGCAGAAGCAGACAGAGGCTTGAATTAAGCGCTGTTCTGGCGGGAGCTGCTCGGAGCCGATAACAATACAAAATGGATTTTCTCAAACAGAGAAAAACAGCTGTCTCCATTATTTGAATGCCTCACCTTTCCCCGCTCCATTAATTGGCTCTTTGATCACAGGCAGAGGTGCATGGTGACTGATAAGGAATAGGTTATTAGTAAAGTAGCCTGGAGGACCGAGAGGTGGCCAGCCGTGCCGGGCTGCAGGAGATGAGATAAAGGCGTGGTAATGCCGGAGCGGGAGAGTGCCGGTGAGTGATAGGGCCTCGCCGTCTGGCCTCTCGCGCTCGCTTGGCTCACGGGCGGTGGGAAAAAGAGCAGCAGCAGGACGGAGTGTGATATCGCAGCTAATACAGGATTGTGATTCAGCTTGTGGCGGATAGAGCGTGGGATTTGATTCCATAACAGCCTGCTCCTTTAAGTGGTAGATCTCTCGCTGTCATTCTCTCCCTGCCTCTCTCACCCACTCTTACAAAATCAAACTGTGTGACAGGAAATTTCCTCTGCGCTTTTCATGCTGGCCTGATATGTGCTAAATGTTAGGCCTACGATAGCCCGCGAGGAAGGAGAGAAATGTGGAAGGGGGGGGATGACATTACCCCCATCTGGGGCTTTTTAAAAGATGGGCGGCTCCTTTGATGTTGTGCTGAGTTAAATTCACTGCATTAAATCTGATGGAATTTTCACTCTAAGCCTGTTTATGTATTTTCTCACATCCATGAACAAGAGGGGATTTGCCACACTTCTCAGCAGAGGAAAGGAATCTTCAAGAAGTCACTATCTTGTAATGCTCCCTCTCTCTCTCTCTCCCTCTCCCTCTCTCTCTTCAAGAAATAGGACTGGAGGGGACAAGCAGGGTATTTGTGTGTTGTAAAGCGTGGTAAGAAAAGAGGGGAAGTGTTGATATTAAATTACTGAACACAAGGTTATCTAGTTTGTGCACATGGCTGGGCTGCCCTGGGCCGGGGGTAATCTGCTAATAGTGTTCATACCGAATGACATTATTAAGGAACCGTGCCCACGTGTCAGACCTCTCACCCTCTCTCCCTCTCTCTCTCTCTCTCTCTCTCTCTCTATCTCTACCTCTTTCTCTCGCTTTTTCAGCCAGAATAGGAGGAGAAATATGAGGATGAGATGCTCACTATCAGCAGCATTAGTTAAAAATGTGCTGTATACATATCGCAGATCAAACATGATCACAAGACAAACCACCAGTTAGTGAGTGAGTCCATCACACCAGGAAACAGTATTGAGTGTATTCAGCTGTGGCGCAGAACAGACCAAGGACAAAAAGGTGCATGCAGCTATCAATGTCAAGTAATGGCCTCCACACACCGCCCAGCAGGTGAGTGCAGAGACAAATACACAATGCTTCCTTCTGTCCCCGGGGGAAAGTGAAAACTCAGTGGGATGATTCAGTAGGAAAAAAAACTCATCTTTTTCCCTTTTGTTTACTCTGCACTCCCTCGCTTCCTCCTGTCTCCCACTCAAAGGGGGAATTTTTTTGGGGGGGGGATTTATTGTCTTCTTCTTTGAATAACTCTCAAGTCTCTATGAGACTTCAGATGAGAGTTCCTGGTGCTTTCAGTAATGATGTCGGACTCACTGTTTATTACCGACAACAAAGACATTCAGAGGATATAATGTAGAGTGTCACAGAATCTACTGGACCAGTTCTAAAAGGGTTTATATTTAAACACACCCATGTTTGGTTAAATAATAATCACTTTCAGGCCTGGTTTCCATTTTGTAATTGCTTAGTTTTAGTTTAGTTTTTACTTGTTTTAGTGTTAGGCTGAGTTTGTTTTTTTTGTTTTAAATGTTTGTAATATGGAGTATTTGCCAGGTACAAGATTGAAAAAGGTCATAATAAGTATTGTGTCATAAAAATCCAGCAAAAGATGACATTTTAAAGGTTTATTAGGACGGAGGAACAAGCATCCCTGAATCAAATCTAACAGCCTACACAAAAAAATATAGCCGCCAGACTAAAGACACACGTGAATCATAACAACGTAAACAATAATAATAAATAACCCTCATGACACACATCACATTGCTTGAGAGTCAGGATTCTCAGGAGCTCAATCTGAGGAAAAACATGAGCAAAATGAAAAAAAAAACAATAAAAGACGAGAGGTTGGATACACTTAGATGAACAAACTCAACCCAGTTAACTACATAACAAATGTTTAACTTGCGCTTGTGTCCCACATTGTAAACGAAAACAAAAACATTGATTTATTATGAATGAAAAAATCAACACACTTCATATGAACCCAAAAAGACAAAACTGGAAGTTCTTTTTCTTTTCTTTTACGTTTAACGATCAATTTTTTAACTATAATAACCTTGGTTTCCACTTGTGCAATCAGAGCGTGTAAATGGCAGTTTGTGTTTGTCTCTCTCTCTGGTCTGCTGTGGTGTTCCGCTGCTAATGTGTGTTTGTTCTTCAAAGAAAATCATAGCTCAGACTGTGCGGATCACACTGGAACTGGAGCGAACAATCGCACCAAACTGAGCATCTTGAAGAGGTCTCTTATATGCAGACAGCCAGTAGAGAGGAGGTGATTGATGGTTAATGAGGAGCCGAGGCCAAGCATATTGCTCACTGCCCACTGTGGCTTTGTCACATGATGGATTACACGCTGACTGAGATATAGTACCCACACATACTGCTCATATTTACAGTTTATGTGCCTCGGGGTGTAGTCTCGATGAAAGTGTTTGTGGAAGAAGTGCATGTTTATTCACATTATATGCATATGTATATTCACAGTTTACAGGGTGAATGTTTTATGCTTCTCGTATTATTACCCCGACCCAGCATCACAATCAAAAACTGTTTACCATGTCCATCCCATATTAGTCTATAAGCCTCGACTAAACCCCAACTCCCAAAAAGTTGGGATATCCCCCTTTTTTTACCATCCAGGTGATGAATTGTTGGATAGATACAGTAAGTCCCAGCCTTGACCTCAGTGTTTTAATCATGTTTCACTGTGAGGCCAAAGACATTCAGTTTACAATGATATTAAACACTAAGATTTATTGGGAAACCAGTGATTAGTCATTGAAGTGATGCATCTCGTTTATTTTCAGTTGTTTAATCAAGTGAAACATTTGTCAACGCATCATAAATAAATGGCAAGGAATGACACCGCTGTTAGAAAATAATCAACACTGAGATATAGAAAGTTTCATGAGTGACCTTTAGCAGTGTTTTATTTAAACTCCTGACATTATTCAGCATTTAATCTTCCTGCCACTGTCATGAATAATAAATATACCTGTTCATTATTTTGGTTGTGTGTTTCCCCCCGAAAAGTGCCCGTTGCTACAAATGGGTCACCCAAGCATGTATAACTCTCTTCTTTTTTTTTTGCCTGGCACTGGAGGCATATAAAAGGCACTATTAAACATTAGCTGGATGCTTGAGCTATACATCAAAAAGTGAAAGCTAATCACTGCTGGCCACATTGAACATTTAGGGCATGTGACGACCGAGCGCACGTGATGTATCGTGTTCAATCTTAAATGAAGCTCCAGAGGAGATGATAAATCAGCACCTACAGTTTCTCCCGCTCACGACACTTCTCTCAATCTCTGCCTTCCTTTTTTTTCCCCTGTTTGCAGCCACTGTTATGCTGTCCTCTTCCACATTTACATAGGTCTGCTGCTGTCTATCAAGATGGAGAACTGCAGTGGAGAGCACAGAGCAGAGGTTATGCTCAGAGAGGGAGAGAGAGAAAAAAATCAACTGTGACTGAGTGTGCCTGATGAAACTGGGCTCAGCACCACAGCAATACCATACATTAGTACTGCTGTCTGGACAGACACGAAGACGCCATAGGCACCCAGAGCACTCCTGACGAAATTTATAGCTCATTCCTGTGCATCCTTTACACCCCCTGGCCCAACTTCCATACACCCATTCCTGCTCCTCCATCTCCCTCATCCCACCTTATCCAGCGCTCTTCCCCCCGGCTTCCCCAGCTGTTGTGCACCTGGATGTCGGCCTGGGAGAGGGATGGGAATGCATGCCATCCATCTCTCTCTCAGGGGGCATGAGGTGTGCGTGTGTGTACTTGGGTTTGTGAGGACCAAAAAACTTATATACTTAAGGAAGAGAGGACATTGTGGCTGGTCCTCACATTCTGGCATCCCTAAAAATGGCTTTTTCAGTGTTAAAGGAATACTTGACCGGTTTGCACTTAGCTTTGAATGACTAGAATAGGGGCAGTATTGTTGATAAGTTGTGCTTCCCAACCTCAGTTGAGAAATATCTTCATTCGTTTTTTTGTTACGTGGCCACCAGTGACACTTGGTCCGAGCCTTGTGCAACACTAATTCCGCACTTTCTAGACCCACTCATAGGGGAGACGGAACCTCATTCCCAGAATGTAAACAGTGTCCGCCATCTTTGCTAACAGTTAAGCTAACAGGACCAAGTGTCACTGGTTAGCACGTAAACAAAGAAAAGAATGAAGATATTTCTCAACTCAGGGGAAAACTGAGGTTGGGAAGCACAACTTATCAAAAATACTACACTTATTCTAATAATACAAAGCTAAGTGCAAATCGGTGAAGTATTCCTTTAAGACCTGGTTTTAGGGTTAGGGTTAGAATTAGGTTTAGGTCAAGGTTGGGCACTTGGTTGTGTCCTCATGGAGACCAAAACCTGGCCCTAATGTGGCAGTTTGTGCATTGGGTTGAGGTCAGGGTGCGGCATTAACTGGTTATAGTTAGGGTTAGGGATAAGGCTTTGGATATAGGTTGTCCAAATGAATGGAAATAAGTCCTTAAAAAGATAGAGTTTGAGTTTGCATGCATAAGTTTGTCTTATTAAACTGTATGAACCATACACACTGTCAGAAAATCTTTTTTTTTATTCATGAGTTGATGAAAGTTGAAGAACTGGAATATTTATAGTGCTTCACTTAATGATGTTTTCCCTGTGGATAAAATGAATCTATTTTAATGACATGCATTAATTAAAACCATGTCAAATCATCATCTTGCTCAAATGCTATTTATTGGTAAACAGTTTGTTTGCGTTATCAATTTTTCATTTCGAACGCAATATTTCAGTGAGTTCTGTAGCGCAGATTGGCAGCGATATTAGGTTGAAATATACATGGGGCTCCTTTGATGTCCCATGATGACGATTATCTTGGGCTGGTTGTCATGGGAGCGAGGGCTGAATCTGTGTGAAATGTCTCATATTGGAAATGGCAATATGGATTTAAATCCAGACATAATCCACTGCTAATAAACTTAAAGCGCACACATACGCAAAAGGTATGCACGTGTACCATGACAACAAACCACAATTACCATGCAATATACATTTTTAATTAAAGAAATTTATAATCAACTCAATGAGGGAAAAGGCATTACACGGCTTAAGTCACTCCTCGGGTATGTATATTAAATCAAACACTCAGTTATAGACCCCACTAAAATAATATGCATTGTTTTATGTAACAAAAAAAACCCACAGAATCTTATCACAAATTTAAATAAAATACTTTTTTAAAAACAAACCAGAGTTAAGTGATAAATCTCAACTGGGAAAATGTTTTTTTTCCAAGGTTAATACAAAGTAAGTGGTGTGAGTTGTATGTGAATTTCCACACTGAGCACAGACCAGTAAATACAGTAATTCACCTTTTGCTGTTTATTTCTGGCAAATTATAGGGCTGGCAAAAGAAGTTACATTTTCTTCTTTTTTTCTACTCAGCTCTCCTCATAGCATGTAAGGTCACAGACGTGTGATCTCTAATATTCTGAAGAATAATGAAAGAAAGTTAAGATACAATCCTAATTTCATTAAATGACTCAACTTCTTCAGCTCTTCACACACACAATCACACAGCTTTGATTTTAGTTAATCATGTTTCAAATTTACACAAACCAAAACAACAGCTTCCATTGCCTTGAATTCTTTCATCGGTGGAAAAGCAAACAACTACAAACCACAGTTCAGCAACCTAAAATACCAAATGCAGATATTTATTAAATGATTCCTAAATCTACAGTATGTTGTAATGTTTAATCCAATCTAGTTTTCTGGGGCTAGAATGATCTCACTTTTTGAAATGAAAGAGGGTGACGATTATCACACCTCGACAGATTCAACTCGCAATACGTACGCAATTGCTGAGTAACACGTTACCGTGTGGATTTCACTTCACACACTTTTGAGATCATTTATTTAAGCTTCTTGTTTTAGTTTTTAACAAGCCAAAGTGTTCACCTCACTTTATTCTACCTCCTCAGCGAATGTGTTATTTTTAGTAATAGGTTCATTTTTTGCATCATGAATACGAGCATATGTTGACATGGTGTTGATTTTCACAGGTATCTTGTTACACATGTGAGCGAGGATATATTTCATTTCCACCTGCGTAGTCATTTGTTAAGTGCATTTTTGCAACACGCTTTAGTTTGTGATGTGTGTATGCGACGGTGATGCATGACGTGGAAACTGGGATCTACTCTGTGCCATGTGAGGATCTGATAATGGGACTGCATTTATATTGTAATTCCTATCTAGTCTTTACAACCACTCACAGCACTTTAATGCACAAGTCACATTACAGAAACACTTTCATTGCAGCGCTCCTGCTTTATAGGCAGAGGAGTCTGTCGCACACATCATTCTGCAGGCAAGTAACTTGTCCAAGGACACTTGTGAATGCAGGCTGGAGGACCCGGGGATCGATCTACTGACCTTCTGACCAAATAGTGTCTAAATATGCTCCACAAAGCACAACCCTCAGACCACGGCTGACATTGCATTAACTTGCTGATCCCTCTCATTTACAATGCATCAGGCATGAACAAATGAGGACACCTGTGTCTCCTGAACCTTCTTTCAGCAGCTCACCAGATTAGCGCATCATCCCCCTCCCTGACAGTTGCTTGGATCTCCGTTGGCTTTGTGCCACATGAGGTCAAACAAGACCTGAGCGGACCATCAAAATAGTTTTTTTCTTCCTCAGTTCAGGATTCCCTGCGTGGCTTTTCTTTTCCCTCTGACATCTTCCTGCACTTCTCATCTTTCCCACCCGTTCCCTCACATCTTGTATTTATCACTCCATCTGTTGATTTCTCGTCTACTATCGCTCTTTGTCAAATGGCTTCTTGCATTTATCCCTCCATCCTTTATTATTCTAACATGCTGGACTCATCTGTCCTTCGTCACGTCGTTACTCTCTCCCTCTCCCTCTCTCTCTCCCTCCCTCTCTCTCTGCGAGTCTCTGTCTCACTGTTTTTTCCCTCTAATCTACAACAAATGTTTGACCAAGTTGTTGCGCACTGTATTATTCAGTGCTGTATGTGAGCCCGCGTTATCAGACATGTATCCATGACATGATGCATTGGTTCTGTTTAATTATAGAGATGCTGAATAAATATTTACAGATGGCCAATCTGTCTTGTCTCGGCCCGGCTCACAAGTGTGATTTATGGACCATCAGTTAATGCTGAAAAAACCACTGCGGCTGCTTCTGTGTGGAGGCTGAATATTATGGACTAAATGCAGTATTTCATATCTTAGACACAGCTGTGTCAATGCATGCAAGCACCTGGAACTTTGGGTCAGAATGCATTTGTTGGATTCAGCTGCCATGGCATTCAGTCACTGTCAGGTCTCTGGTGGATAATTGTAGACATGTAAATTGAGTATATTATAGTTTTAAAACGCTGCCCTGAAATAACCCTAATAGATTGGGTATAAACTGAGTTTTGACCTTGACTGAAAATGGGGAGCTGAAACATCCTGACTGTGTTATAATATAAGCCATTTTGTGGCGCCTGGTTCCCATAAACTCCTTACAAACATGAGGTGGAAAGAGTACTGAAATATTCTACTCAATAAAAGCAGCAATAGTTTGATATGTAAGTAAAATGACTTACGTAAAAGTAGAAGTACTGGTCTAAAAATGTACTCAAGTAAAAGTAAAAAAAAGTAGCTTGTTTGAAATTTACTTTAATAACAAGGTTGAAGTTCTTACTTATAGTGGACATCAATCTCACATGAATTAAAATACTGACAAAATAAAACGTGAACTCATCATGTATCAGTCAAAATGGTTCAAAGGTCACAAATGCTTTAACTTTCTCAACACCAATTCACCTGTCCTCTTCATTCATTTACCTGTCCCTATCATTCGCCTGTCCTCAACATTCACCTGTCCTCATTAGTCACCTGTCCTTATCATTTACCTGTCCTCATTATTCACCTGTCCTTATCATTTACCTGTCCCCATCATTCCGTCCTTATCATTCACCCGTCCTCATTGTTCATTCACCTGTCCTCATTATTCGCCTGTCCTTATCATTTACCTGTTCTCATTATTCACCTGTCATTATCATTTACCTGTCCCCATCATTCGCCTGTCCCCATCGTTCACCTGTCCTTATCATTCACCCGTCCTCATTGTTCATTCACCTGTCCTCAACAATCACATGTAAATGCAATTCATTACTTTCCACCTTTGCTAACAACAACAAATACATACAAAATAGACCTCAATTCATGTCAAATTCATACAACAAAAATAAAGATAAAATATTGCTCCATGGTAATGAGGGTTAAGTGGGTCGGGCTGAAAATAAAATTAAATCTGACCTAATTTGAACCAAAGGGAATTAGATCCTGAATCAAGCCCAAACCAAAGAGCCAGGCTAATCGGGCTTGGGCTGAGATTCAGAGCTTTGGATTTAGCAAATCCCTGGATCCAAACCAGTCCGTTACCAGTGTGGTTGGTTTTGTGGAAACAGAGGAGCTGGAATGATAGGCATGATAAACTACTGGTACACAATTGAAAGTGCCTTTACATGCAATGGGCTTAAAGAAACTTTCATATGATGTACAACATGACTCGTGGCCAGAGAGTGGTTAAATCTATGGTTCATCTGAAGTCACTGTTAATCAGTGCGTCGTAGAAACGAATGAGTAAATGTACGCTGTAAAAATTGGGTACAATAAATCATATCTGCAGCCCAATGCATGCTTCTCTTAATTAAACTTAATCTGTTTATAAATGTTTACTGGGTGTATTTAGAACTGAGTTTATATAAGACACATTTTAATGCATCTAAAGAGTCTTTGAGCTCTACAAAAATAAAATGTGTTATTTTTCTTTTCTATTAATTTATCTGTTTGTTTAACCAGCGAAACTGGAGACCCATACAAGCTCGAAGTTTCACTCTGACAGAGTCCGGCTTTCGACTGTGTGAGTGACATTTATGTGAGCTCTGAGGTCAAGTGGTGAAGTGTACTGTGGTCATTATGTGTCGTGCACGAGTTCTACCTGCAGTTGCAAGATGTACAGTGAAAACACATTAAGCAGTTCACTTTGAAACTCACTGGAGGGCTGCAATGTTTCCTAATGCGCTCCTTTTTACTGCCCACAAGAGTGTGTGCGCGTGTGTGTGCGCGTGTGTGTGTGTGTGTGTGTGTGTACTAGCCCGCCTGCTGCTGTTCTACAGCCATCTGGTATGTGGTCAGTCTAGCGAGCCTCTGGAGGGCACCTGGCCAGCAGCTCACTCACCTGGCTCTGCTGGCCCCTGCCAACCACCACACCTGGCCCGGCCAGCACACAGGGAGAGGGAACAGATTGCACAGTGCAGTGAAAAGCAGTCATAAATTGCAACATGAAATAACACAGTAACACAAGATTTATCTGCCGTTCAGTTGTTGCAGAAGCTATAAATAAATGTCATGCCAATATGAATGGGATGTTTTTAGTAATCAGATATTACATGACCAAACCAAGTGTTAAAAGTCCAGTCTGTAACATTCAGTATGGTTCATCTGCAGGAATTGAATTTACTACCCTAGTTAAATTGCTTTTTTGTAATCTTAGAATGTCTTTTAAATGTACTTTAGGAAAGGGCCTTGCTTTACAGAGGTCGCCACCTTGCCCCACCATGTTTCTTCAAGATTGCAAACAGACAAACCAGCCAAAGTGCGAATTTTGAAGCAGGAACTGCATATGCAAACATAAAAGAAACTGCTCAGGGTATATAAACCTGATGCATAAACCAACAAAGTTGAAGGAGGAAATGGTAGTAAGAGTGTAGAGAGAGTTGTGAAAGACTGTTTATGTCCTTTCTGGTAACAGCTCCCTGACTCACGTGGGAAAAAGAGGGGGAACCAGAGAATTCTGTCTGTTTACACTCTGCAGTCTTACCATTATGGCGTGTGGAATGATTCAGTACGGTACATATTTTTGTGTGTTTCCATTAGGAATAGTACCAAAATAACCAGCCCCAACACTTCCACTTATCGGTACCCTTCACTTGTGGTACCAGAGGTGGACCCATGACAGTCAGCTGATTGGGTGACAGAAAAGCATTACTCCCTTGCGATGCTTCCAGTGTTTCTTCAACACCCGCAGTCTATTCTCATAAAAAGCTCAATGCCGTTGTTCGTTGTCGTTGCACCGGTACAACCACGTGCTACGTATCTCTCCGACACGGCCATCAGGCACAGCGCACACCCCGCCTACCCAGTAAAGGTTCTGTTCTCAGTCGAAACACAAGCCTGACAGAGGGCAAACCGTACCGTACTGTACCAGACCGAACCGTGCTAACACGGCTTTAGATGTCACTACTCCTTACATACTGGACCTTTACTATTCATTCAGTTGCTGCAGAGAACCTCAGTGTTTCACAAACAACAACACTCACAAAACATTTGTTCGGAAGAGATTGTCAACATTATCATAAGTTTCCATAATGAGTAATGTTGACTTGTGCTGCATCTGTGCCAACAGTCTGTGCCAGTCTGTGCCAAGCCATCCATTTAGCATATGAAGGCACATCCTTCCCGCAGGTTGTCCTCTGCTATCAATTACACTCTCCTCTCCCTGCAAGAAAGATGCTCTTTGTCCCCTGGTGCACACACACACACACACACACACACACATAAATGTGTGCACATGCCATGGACACAGAGGGACAGACACCTGCAGAGTGTTTGTCACCTCTTCTGCTGGCATCTGTGACCGCTCAGCATTGTGGGAGAGATGGCCATCTGTTGTCGGCAAAGCTGGATTTGGAGGGGACAAGCAGGCCTGGTGCATCATGCTGCTCTTTTCTGCTGGTCTGAGTTGTGTGAAGTGTTGTGTTGTTGTTGTAGCAAGTTTGTGTTGTTTTCAGTCCTCAGCAGAGTTAATTGGCGACAACATTTCAGCAACGGGAAAAAGGTAAACAAAATGTTGCATTAAGCTACAAATACAATTGCGTGGTTGTCACGGTGTTAAACGTAATTGGAGCTTGGGGCATTAGTGTCTTCTTGCTTCTTCTTTTTCTTTTCCAGGAAATTGAACATATGCTAATTACGCAAAAGCAATGTCCCATACAGAATGTTTTGGATTCATTAAAACCGCATGCAAATGGTTGTCTTTTGTCAGATTGAACTCTCTCCTAATTATCGTGGAAATGTTTACACTTCTTCACAGACAGACAGCACATGAATTCATGATTGGCACGGCAGTGGCGGGAAGGTATCGTCAATTATCCTGGCGAGGTTACGTTAGCTGCCTCTTGATTCGCAGCAGGTCTTTGTCATTGTGAACACGGGAATATTGAACCCTTTTCTGTATGTATTTCAATTTTTAAATAAATTATAACTTAGACAGGGAGTTAAACTGTTGTGGTATTTAAAAAACAATGTTGAGCGAAATTAGAGCTGCTTTTAATACAATTGCTGTTGTCAGCAGATTAGGTCAAAATATCAATTTGATATTAAAAAAAAGCAATACATCTTTTTTATACGATTGCGATAGAATTGGTAACTAAAGCGATGCGACAAAAGTTAATCATGTAACCTAAGAAATCTAACAAAGTCAAACGTTCAGCTAAAATCATACTAGTTTCAATTTGTAGGCAACGCCTATTCTGCAAACTCTGGGCTGCTGAAGAAAAACATTAATAAAGATGGAGAAGGAGAGAAATATGCAGTTTAAAATGAAGAGCAAATGCCATCAGCAGCTCCAGAAACATTACAGGAAAGTCAGCTTGAGATAACAGAGACATTAACCCACATATTCCTGAAGGACATTCATGTGTGCAGGACGTTCATTTGGCTGGCTGGTTGGGTTGTTGGGCTGCTCATCCAGCCGGCCTGCAGATCGCAGACAGATGTTCAAGCAGCCAGGCCTGCAGCGCCACAGGCACTCATGTGGTCTAGAAAAACCCGGAGACCAGATGCTGCTACCTGGTGTCCCACCCGCCTGCCTTTCTGCTACACTGGGCATGGTCCAGTGGTCGTCACATGACCTGAGATTGGGCTTTGCGATTATTTGCCGTCAATCAAATCTGATGATAGAATAAGGTCGGCTCAGGGGGTTATTTTCTTTTTAAATAATAATAATGACTCTCTTGCATTTAAGTCATAGAATATGTATTTTTGATTTCCAAGTTCAGCCACACTATTTTGACGGATAGGAAAAGCCACATTGCAACAAAAACAAACAGCACACTATAAAGAAGAAGTACTCTCCTAAAATGATAGCATCAAAACACACATAAAACCTCACATGTCTGTCTACAAGCGAACCATCCGAGGTGACATCAAACAACATAATGCAGCATCTACAGCTCTTTCAGTCTCATTTTCCCTCCAGTTTTGTTCCACAAATAAATAAGCAGCCGCCGTCTCGTGAACAAACAGAAACACACGTCCCTCTCCACAGTCCCCCGTTATTACCAAACACCAGGAAACTTTTGAAGTCATTCAAAGACACTTGGCATTAAAGATTTATTTGTTCTTTGAAGTGTCAGCGCTGTTTTGTCTTATCGCTTCTGCAACAAATGTAGTGTGGTAGTGGTGTTTCCACAGTGCGGCTGGTGCTGACCCAGAACTGCCATAGACAGGTTGCATGGCCTGACAGTCGGGTGCTTGTTTTAGCCTCACTAATGAGGAATGGCTCAGTCATGGTATTTTTCTCCTTGTAACCTCAAAGGATAGACAGTTTACTCACTTTTATTCAGACTATATTGTCATGTATAAAAGGAGAAAGAAACCCTGAAAATATTAGGAGGAGGCTGAGTTATGAGATTGTTACATCTGGGTGGTTTTTCCTTTATAGCATCCTTTTATAGTGCGACACTCAAGTCTTTCTTCTCATATGAAGGAGGCCCTTTTGTTGAAAAATGTTGATTGATTTTGATGAAGAGATAGTACAGTTATTGTCTTGTACATCTGGTGTCTGTGTCATCTCTGCTTCTGTTGATATGCATCAATCCAGTTCCAGGAATACGTTCACATTTTCTCATATTTGGTTGTATTTTTTGAGGGGGGATTTTACGGTCACAATGCTCCGATCTGATGCCTGGATTTCAATTAAGCTCTGAATTCCAATAACAGCTCATTGTTTGTGCCTTTATTAACTGCTCTATCTCTTAGATTCATCAGGCATATCTCACTGTGCTGTGCATCAGTGCATCAGTGCATCTCCCCCCCTCCCAATCTGCTTGAAGGCAAACAGAGACTCATACTGCCCCCTAGTGCCCACCATTATTACATACAACAACAGAATTAATAGTGATGCCTTCCTCGACCAGACAACATCCTGGTTCTCTGCCAGTAGCTCAATACCAAGCTCAGTCACAGGCAGCAATGGACAATAATAGATTTTACTGATTCGAGTGGAGCACACTCCTGACTGTAGCACCGCTCGACCACTCACCACTGAATGACTGTTTTTCTCCTTCCTCTGTCACAAGGCCCCGAATTCAGCAATCAATTATACTCATTTTAAAAGGAACTCTGCTATTATGGAAGAGCAGGTCAGGGTAAGGCGGTGTAAAAATTGTTTTTCACTGAAAAGAATGCACAAAAGTAAGACGGATATGCTGATGGAACTGGCAGCAAATACTTTATGAGCACAGTAGTGGACATGTGGATTCATACGCAACCACAGAAACCGCAAATGATGGAATTAATTAAGAAATGACACTGACTGACAATCGATAGAATAAATAGTATATGAAAACAAAGGAGTTTGCATGTTCTCCCTGTGTGTGCGCGGGTTTTCTCCGGTTTTCCGTTTTTTAGGTCAATTGGACACTCTTAACTGACCGTAGGTGTGAGAGTGAATGGTTGTTTGTCTCTATGTGGCCCTGTGATGGACTGGCGAGCTGTCCAGGGTGTACCAGCTGAGATTGGCACAGTGACCCCCGCAACCCTCATGTGGAGGATAAAGCGGTAGAAAATTGATGGATGGATGGATGGTTGAAATTAAAGGAACCACTGTCAGGAGAAACGATTATTTGACCTTTGGCAGCAAACAGACACATTTCCATCATAATCTATAACAAGAGAAGAGCATTCTATCTTTGTGTTTTAGCACTTGGCCCCCGAGCAGCCGTGGGCTCCTCTAAAGACGTCCTAAGTAAGTGTTCCCAATGACAAGACAGACTAAATACCCCCTAACAAACGACACAAGACTGCAGAAAGCACTTTAACAAAGGCGGTATGTAATGAACCCAAGGTGCCTTCCACCCAATACATCATCCTGAGTGAATTTGCCAACATCACTCTCTTTACCTCCGAGCATGGTAAATGAGAATTTATGCAGCCGCTACTTTATCATTCTTTACTTTTTTCACCCCCATGAGGTAGCCACGCCATGCGAGACAGATATTTCCACCAAAGGCAATATCCCCTCACAGTAATTATATCAGAGCAAGAGAATGGCTCATTAACATATGCTAGGCATGTCAGGAATTTACAAGCACCTTTTGTAGATGCCTCTCATCGGCGTGCTGCTCCCATCCGTATGGTGCCTCCTTTGAGGATGCAACCTCCTCATTTCCATAGATGTCAATCAGGCAGCGCAAGGATTTTCGGAGGCATTGTGTACAAAAACACAGGGCTTTCGGAATATGGCAATCATGAGGGACAGCTCAATGATATGGAAGAAGTGTGCGTGTGTGCACACAAGTGGTGCGGTTGGCGGTGCAGATGCGAGCTGTGAAACGATGTGTTGAAAACAAAGCGATAGGGGGAGAGTTATCGTGATGATGTGCTATCAGAGGCAGAGAGGATGGAGAGACTGTATTTTGCTTTTCTGCAGCGTGCTAAAGTGTCACATGTGTATGTGTGAATACATGCAACACCAGACCAACTATGAGACACATCCTGAGGCCACTGGGCTAGTGCTGCTGCTGCTGCTGCTGCAGGCATATAGTGTTAACCTCTCACCAAATGGCCTATATAATGACATATCTATGAAACACCTCTTAAGGCCACCATTGTGATGTCACTGTGTAGACTTATGTAACATTAAGGTAAACATTCACCCCAGAACAAAACAGTGTCTGCTTTCTTCCAGCGTAGGAAGGAAAAAGAGGCAAAGCTGCAGAGATTTAACCATTCAGAATTTTCAGACTGCAATTATTTAGGGACACAGTAGACACAGCAGAGTGTGGTTTTCATCTACTGTAAATGCTACAAAGACCCTTTGACTAATATTCAATATTAAACATTACAGTCTACACTCAGGGCCATATATGATTATGTGTTTGGGTCCAGTTTTGATGTGGTACAAATGCATCAGCTCAAATGGCGTCGTGACCCAGTGGCTCTGTCTGCTCCTCTTTGTCTGCCTGACCTTCAGGCTCAAGCCGGGTTGATGCCAATCAGAACAGACTAGTGTGGTTGTTTAGTTGCACCACAGTGGCCAAGTGGGCCACTTCACTCATAACAGAGAGTGAGAGGTGAAAGCCAAAGCTGTAGTTGCACTTAACTGAATGGCAGCTTTACTTTTCCATAGCCTGGGAGTGAAACAGTGACCTAACAGTGACATACGGCCTCCAAAGTGAGATGGAGATGGAGAGAAGAGTCATTTCTCAGTTTGAAAAAGTCTGGTCTTTTTTTTTTTTCCCCACACAAAAAGTCACTGCAATCACTAAAGACCTAATGCCCATTACCATCACCAACTACTCTCTACACCTCTCTCTTTCCTTCTCATTTACTGTCATTGCCTTTTCCCTTTAAATGTACTTTCGCCCACACCACTTGGAAATTGATTGAAACAAAATGTCACAATTATGCCCTGTAGCTCGCCGCTTCAATTATTCATCAATTAGGGGCTCGGCTCCTTTTTTCTCTCCTCTGAGCTGATTTTTCATTCAGTTTGCTTGAGATGTATGGCTCCCCTGCTGTTAACCAGTCCAAAGTCATTAGTTTCTGGGTTTGCAATTAAACCTGATGCATTATGCATGAGGCTCTGAGTCAGTAGACACACGCAGCAGCGGCCGCAGCAGCTAGCGAGGAGAGCTAGCAAGCTCTGGAGGCGTGGATGGGAAATTAATTTGCTACAAATGAAGTTCTTTCAGTCTGCGTCTCCCTCACTGTCTCTATCTTTCTCGTCTGGCAGGTTGGAACAGATGCCACCGGTTTGAAATGGAGATGGAATCAGTGGCACAGCTTGATCAGGAACAGGAGAACATTATTTTAAATTAAAATAAATATATACTGTATGTAGTGTGCACTTTGTGTGACACCACATTCACAACGTACACTTTGGTAAACTGCTTGTCTATGTATACAAGTATAAGTAGGTATACTGTAAATATATCATTGCCATAGAGTGGAATAGTTACAGTGTTGAAACCTGATGACTTTTTTTTTGCAGGTTTAACAGTTACACACACACGCACACACACACACCTGTCCTGACCAGGAACAATGTGTAGGTGACCAGCGTTGTCGTTCACATGTGGTGCAAGTACGTAAACAACAACTCTATCATAGTGTGCTGCAGTGTTTTGTTTTATTATCACAAAGGTTATAAAAACCTGTAGTTACAGTCATATGTGTATTCAAAATCAAGTAGGGAGACGCGTGAAGAAGCTGCAACTACATTTGCAAATTACAATGTACATTTGCTGCCATCTAGTGACCACAGAGTTTTTAAAAAAAAACATTATGCCATGTTAACAGGACAAAAGCTATGGAAAATGAACACTGTATTACAACAGATATTGAAAAGACTGTATCCAATCATAAAGACAAAACAGATAATGGCAAATACCTTTTCAAAGAACGTGTATTTATCTTGTCGCAACACCATAGTAGCAGTGTCCTTCTGTGTTGAAGCACTTGTATGAACAAAGAACAGCTCGCACTGGAATGGTCAGTGAACTCCTCACTTTCATGTCCTGTCATGACAAAACATGTTCAATAATCACATGAAACACAACAGGTTTATTTCATTTCATACGTCAAAGAAAGATAGTTTCAGCACCTCACCTTCCTCAGATTGACAAAATGAACACATTCCAGCCAGGTGGTGAGGAACGGGCCTTGGCAAAGTGCACAACAGCTGCCATTAGCCAACAGAGCACTCAGGCACGGGTAGTGAGGAAGCATCCTGTGCACCAGAGAAACCCTGTTCCTGTCCTCCCACAAGACAAATCTGGCAACCAGCTCCTGGAAATCCAAGATGTCACAGTGAGATTTCTTACAAAGTGACTCTTGTTGTGTCTGCCGTGTTTCTATAAAGTTACCTTTAATGTTAGCACCTCAGCATCCTGCTCTGATTGCACTGGCTCACACTGCACAAATCTGTTGCCTTCACAGTAAAGCTCCTTCAGGGGCAGCCGATGAAACTAGACAGGGTTACACCCACGGCTGATTGTCAGGTTTACTGTCAAATTCATCTACAACATAATGGGTGTAAGTAAAATGATGCTATATATTTTTACCTCAACAGGGAACACGGACAACTTGTTGCCAGCCACATCAACGACTTGGAGTTTTTCCAGGGCTGTAATTCCCTGAGTTACATTTCAGTTATTTACATTTCGCATGACCGGGTACAAAACCATAGACTATATGTAGAAATTACATGCAATTATTTAGAAAACAGTGTAATTTGTTTGGTGTGAGCAAGAACAATAGAAAGGAGTAAATACCCACCTCTGGAAGGCTGGTCAGCTTGTTTCTGGCTACATGGAGCTTGGTTAGGTCTTTACATTGGCACAGTTGCTGAGGTAAACAACAGAGCCGGTTGGAAGTCAAGTTTATCTCGGACAGTTTACTGAGGTGACCCAGTTCAGCGGGGAGCTCCTCCAGCTTATTGTCCAGCACACTGAGATGTTCAAGTTTCATCAAACTGAGGGAAACATGGAAGATCAAAAACTTAACTAATGAAAACAACTAAGTTGACAGCTGCAGGTATGGAGACCTCTTGGATACCGCACCTTTTAATCTCCAGTGGAAGACTTTGAATTTTGTTGTGGTTCAGATTGAGCACAACAAGGTTGTGTAAGCCATCTGTAAGATGAAAAAAAAACACTCCAGGTGTTCATTTTGTCTTGTTGGAGAGTGGATTCCCTGTGGTGTTGATGATGCAGAAGAGTGAGAACCTACCTATCACCTCAGGTGGGACTACTGTAATCTGATTACTGAATAGATACAGTTTCTTCAGGGACTCCAAATGGCCCAAAGCAGCGGGAACTTCCTTCAAGGAGTTATTTCCCAAATTCAGCTGTGTTAGCTAAAATACATTGTATCCAGAAAAGTTAGTAATCACAGACCTATGTTGTGTCAAAAACAAACAAACAGTCAAAATGTTCCCAGTTGGAAAACATCCAGGAAACTCACATGTTGTAGGGAGAGCAGCTCAGCAGGCAGACTGGTGATACAGTTGTTGTTCAGCAGGAGAACTGACAGCTTTGTGAGTCTAGAAACACATTTAGGCACCTCTCTTATTTTCTTTGAACTCAAATTCAATGATGGGGAATTTCCATACAAGGCTCTGACCACAGAAACATCAATGGCTCCGACCACTGACTCGGCCATTTGCTTTACCACCCAAATAGCAACTGGACGTAGCTTCACATTTCATCCAAGATGCTTCCTCAGTTCTAAGTCTGTGGTGAAATCCATGAACTTAAGTTTCCATGGCGACAAGATGCCATCGAGGATTTCCTATTGTGCAGTGGTGACATCTAGTGGTGAATGGTGAGTAATGTAAAGTAATGTAGTGTAATTAGTACAAGCATCAAGCAGACACGACATAAACTTCATGTCAAAATTAAACTAGAAAGAGACTAAAAAATGTGAAGATTGCTTATTTGTAAAATAAATGAAAAGCCTCACAGGACAACTCTAGTTCTGTTTTTGAGTTTATGTGCATCCTGAAGATTACTCATGTAGAACAAAATTAATCAAATCCAATCAATATTTCCTGGTCGGGAAAACCAAAATCCAAGCAGACCCAACTTATTGTCTTTAATATCGTTTGTGTTTATGTAACAATGACATGATTTACAGGTTCACCAACTCAGTTCATTCCAAGCACACGGCATGCATGGTGTACAGCTCCCCACTTCTCTTCTGGCCCGCTGGAACATCATAGGTGTCACACCTTAGCACAATTCACCCTTTGGTATTAAAGGGGCCCTTGGTGTGAGAGGTTAAGACCCTCTGCATTAAACAAACGGGTTTATTTTCCCCATCACCCACACCGTAGCTCAGCTGTCCTCCACATTGGCCGGTTCCTTTAGCCGCTCCACAGAATTGTAATGCTCTCCCAGTCCGTAGGCGTGACGCATGTAGCTGTAAAACACACCAACAGACGAAATTCTGAGTCAAAACATCTCACATAAAGCTGAATATATTTTTATACCCAACTCAACCTAAATTTCCAAAAACAAACCGAAAAATAAACCATTTTACAACATACACGAGGGTGATAGATTCACTGTCAAATTCTTCTCCAATTTTTATTGCTGGCGAGTCAGCCTGGATCACTTCTATTGGCAAGTGGAGGACTTGGGTCAAAGCTCGCAGCTGTGGGGTAATTAACATATTGTAAACAACGGGAACAACAGCACAGTGTATGTGTGACAAAAAAAACAAAAAAACAACTGACCTCCAGTTGTCCACCCCAAGCTGCTGTGTGCTCCACATCACAGCAGTATTTTTCAAACTCATCTGAGAAAACATAATCAACCACATACACAGACATGAATAATATACATACACATTAAATACCTGAGGCTGCTATTTTCTGACGGTATAACCAAAGATAAAATGACAACATTTACCTGGTGTGTACATGTTACCATTGTTCGGGTTGGTGAGGAAAGGCAGGAAGTCATCAACATGGCTTCTCATGTGCTCGGCAGTAAGAGAGCGCAGTTTCTCCAAACTCATAGTTAATGCAGGCTAAAACACAAAACAACATGGTACCTTAGCGCACTAACACAGGGGACCACGCGTTACGATACATGGTCCACGATACCAATAATATACTTACTTACTTTATTAATTAAAGTATCAATTCTCATATTGCACAAGGAAGGAGGACGACATGTCACTAAATCAATATTTTGACCAACCCCTAGCATGAACCCTACTGATACTGTCATGTCATGCTGTAGCAACTCCAAACTGCACACCCTTTCTGATTAGATATTCAAAACACAGCTACGGTAAAATACTCCATTAACTATATGTACCTTTGACCGCTGTGCCAGCTGATCTTCAACAGCCCGGTACATGCAGTGGCCATCAGATGGGATCTCCTTGATCTGCAGCTGTTGCTGGGCAAGTTTCTGAGCCAGCTTCAATCCCTCCTGGTGCCTGACACCCTGCAGGTTCTGCACCTCGGCGTCTGCTATCCTGCTCTCTCTCTCCTTCTCCTGGGCAGCCTTCTTGTCCTAGAGAAGATCATTTCAATAAAACTGTTTATTAATAGCTGTAACTGTCACTAACTTAATTTAAACTGTCAAACAAACATGTTTGATTAATCTACAAATCAGAGATGAAGTGTTAATGGCCTTAATGCTCAATAAAAGTGATTGAGAATGTAGTATTTTATACATGGGGATTCTAGGACAACGACTAATCATGCTGCTGTAGGCAACAGCACTTAAAAACCATCCACCTGTGACTCACCCTTCTCTTCTGAGCCTTGGTTACTCGTGGCTGTTTGCTCTCGTCTTGTTCTACACTCTCCGTCTTCATGGTCTCGACTCCATTTATAACCTCTTCCAACTTGAAAAAGTGAAGAATTTCTAATAAATTAATCTAAGAAAGCATATTTTGTTTTGTATATGATGCATTTTATACATGTACAGAAATTAGACAGAAGGCTTTTACCGCTGAGTCACTTGGAGATTTGAGTTGCCTGAATTCTTCCTCATGTTTTTCAGTGAGTTCCGCCTCCAGCTTGGCAATGTCCTCTGTCAACTGTTTCCTCCTTTTCTTGTCATTTTTGGGGACAGCATTTTTCATGCTCTGGATTTTAGCTGAAAAACAAAGCACATAATCAAATAAACAATCTAAACAATACAATCTAATCTTTATTAAAATAGATTAAAACACCTTTTTAAAAACATAAATCATATAACATTTGATAAAACATTAAGTTCAAGTCTCTCAGATGACAGATGTGTGTCATCGACAACTTTTCTCCCAAAATTTAAAATGCATTGATTGTAGTAACTGTATAATTGATGACATAAAATGACATAAATGATTCCTTACTATTTTCTCACAAATGGCAAACTTCTTTTTTGGAGCTTTTTTGGGTGTTTTCTTTATTAAAAAACGTGTAATGCAAACAGTCTGATTTTGACCTCAGACAGAAAAACTGTTTTAATATGATTGTTTGATTTTACCAGAATAACCTGAAAGTTTTGTGAATGCAGCTTAAAACATGGTTTTGTGTTTACAGTTTAGAAAAAGAGGTAGAAGGTTTTAGGAAATATTTATCAGAATGTAAGCTTTACTGGCCAAGTATGTGTAGTAGACATGGGATCTGACTGTATGCAATCAGTGTACTTATGCATTTTATAAATAGACATACAGCTGAATGTACTAGAAAGCAGGGGTAAGATAAACACAACAAACCATTACTGCTGCTGCTGCTAGTGGGTTATCTATGTGTTGTTATTTCATTCTAAATGAAATAACAACACAGAATATACAAACTACCGAGAGCATGATCTAAATATTACAATGACATGATTAATATTAGATGAATAATATATGAATGAATGAGAAGAGCTGCACTCCACTACCTTGCAGGTCTTTCTTTTCCTTGCGGTGCTGCTTTACCAACAGATCTTCTGCTGTCTCCACTGTCCTTTCCTCCATGACTGGAAGCTACTGGAAGCTGCTGCCGGCGCTCGCTTTATTCAGTGAAAGTCTTTGTGAGCAACATGAACCTGGAGACTGCTAAAAGTGGTGTAATGCAACTGACACGGGCAATAGAACATACACTGTGCAATAACTACAACGTGCTGTTATGGCCTTATCAGGAAGCGACGAAGAAGAAAGGTGGAGCTTCCTTCTTTTTCTTCTTCACCGCCGACACTAATGTTGCGATACCGCCACCTCCTGGCTCGTCACTGTGTTGCAGTTGCAACATTTCATGGCAGGCAATCAAGATTTTTTTTGTTTTTAATTTGCTGAGTTTGTTGATTGGATTTTCACATCGTAAGTAAATTAAGTATAGTTACAGTTAAAGCTTTCTTTACAACCCAGTCGTTCACATATATTTTTAAATGCACATCATGCTCTAAGATACAGTATTTAGTTATTTTAGTTTTGATATTTTTGAAAAGGCCAAGTTAAGCACAATATTGTTGACAATTGTTTTTATTATGTTTATATTTAACCTCACAAGACCCAATATAAATGAAAAATTGTTTTTCATTTGGCAATCATAATTTAATAATTTAACGATTAGTAAAATTAAGCCTACTTTATTGTAAAGTGCAACAGATCGTCAGTCTTTAACTTTAACTGGTTTAAATGTGTTCATTTTGTTTTTTTTTGCATTTCTGCTCAATGACATGTAATGTAATGTAATAAAACGTTTATGTGGGTGAGAACTAGGTTGGAGCAGCAGCAGGCGTGCCGTGTGACGTGGCACAGGGGGCGGAAGGTCTTGTTTGTGTTTTGGTTCTAAGGGGAAGTTGCGAGAAGAAAGAAAGGAGGAGACGTGACGGGGTTTTTGAAATTATTTTCTTTGTTTCCCCTGCACCGTCTCACAACAGCCTCCCAAGTCCCGCGTGCAGATACCACCGCGGCGGTATTTAAAGTTCAGAACACCGTCTGGCTGCTCTCAGGTACTTGACAAGAGGCGACAAGTTGCTGTTTCCAGCTGGCGAGCTGGCTAACGCTAACGTCTGCTAATGTGAGCTAGCGCTGTTGCTAGTCCAGCTAATGTCGGTGTTGTTTAATTACCAGGAGAATGTGGGCCTTTGTCATGTCTCAGCGAGTCCTGCTATGTGTTGAGGTGTTGCCAAAAAGACGCGAATAGCAATGTCCAGCGTGGTAGTCAATACAAACGTCTTACAGTTGACTTTGTAATGTCCAACCACTAGAAGGGTGGAATCAGGTTAGTGGGTGGAATGCTAACAGTGTTATCAAGCTAATGTTAGCTTTTGTTTGTTGTGGTTTTGGCTACTGTCGCGTAGCTGTTAATCATTTCTGACTGATAACGCTATCTTTCAATACAGTCGCTTATTTGATAACATTCCGTATACCGTTTCGTTTGCTGTTCTTAAAGCAATTGAGACACTGGTGTTTCTAGACCAACTATGGCGATTGCAGCTAAGCTAACTGTCTAGACTACAAAACAGTTTGGAAAATGGCTTCCCCCTTTCATAATCCAAATAAATGCTTGGCTACACCTCACATGAGCAGGTGTGTTTGTTGTCAAATAACAGATAAGGATTATTATTCATCATCTGTGAGCTGTTCAGTTCTGTAGTGTGCAGCGCTTGTTGACAAGTCTGTTTCAGGAGTCTGTTCTCACTGCTGTTTCTTACTAATTTCTATGTCGACTCCTAACAAATGTTAATATTGCGACTTTTGCATTGTATACACACACGTGTTTATAACCAAATCATTTTCTTCTATTGTCTTTAAAAATGTAGCTCTATACGAATCACCCTCCTTGTGTTGGTATTTCGATGCTTCCATGTGTATATAACCAATATAGCACCACGGGGTAGTACATATATATATACATATATTTATTATTAAATCAAAATTACAACTCTGTTCAGCATTATTACAGATACACTTAAAGTGTGCATCTGAACAATAATGCTGTTTCTTATGTCGATCTTGGCATAACTGCAGTATTACATTGATTTAAAACACCTGCATGAGGGAGTTGGTGTGCACATTGAGAGACATTGTGGTCAGGAATTTGCTTGCACCGATCATGCTCGGGTCAAATTCCCCCTGGAAACGTCAGATATGTGTTTGTCACTTAGTTGACAACCACCATTTGTTTTATATATTCAGCCGTTTGTTCTATATAAATTAGTAAGCAATGCATGAATGCATGGTATGTAACCATACACGTGGGTGGGCCGAACTCTTGAAATTGCAGGGAGTTTTGACAAGCCTTTCTTTGCTTGTGTCACTGTATGTGGTTTTGGAGGGTTTTCGCAATCTACTGGATAATGTCAATCACAAAGGCATTGTCGGCAGTATATGCTTGTTTGTGTTTTGTATCTAGAAAAACAATGTCAGCGATGTAAATGAAGGCTTTTCATGCTTGACAGATGAAAGAAAGGCCAAATACAAAGTGACGGAAGAATCATATGTCATTGTACTGTAACATCATAATGTAGTGTACTGTGACACACTATACAAATACTAAGTAGGTTGGTAGTGTCAGCCAGAAAAGGGACATTAAACCCTTTATATTCGGCTTATCAGAGAGGTCACAGCTTAGGTCTGTATTTTGAAAATAATAATGTAGTCTTTCTGGCCTCTGTTTGCTTACACTTAAAGTCCAGTGTGTAACTTCTGTCACCAACATGCTGCTAGCGTCTGGGAGGACTTGACCTACACCTCAGAACTTTCTGAATGGATGACTCCATATCGCAACCGTTTTCTTCCAATATTTGCTTAAATATCTCACAACCTCCCTCATGTTTCAGAGAACCGGGGATAACCTTGACTTTAAGTTTTCTTCCAACATTTGTTTCACCTCACTCATGTTTCAGAGACTCCAGTTTTAATTCCTTCACACAAAGTTCACTGGTGTTTTACTTTACTGTAGCTGTTATGTTTCTGCCGCCTTTCCATCAGTTGTGATGTAAAATGCATCACGCTGTGTCACTACAGACATAAAAACAGCTATACTGAGAAACACAGAGAGCTGTGTGGAGCTGATGGGCTTAATCAGCATTGTGTGTCTGAATGTAATTTTTAAGTTACACGCTAAAAAACATAACATATTTTTTAACGTAAGTATTGAGAAGTAATTCCATAATAAACTTTCAACATAATGTAAATCAAGTGGTCTAAGAGAGAACTATACTTTTGTAGTTTCTCTAATCTCTGTTTCCAACCAGAAGCCATGATGGGAGACTTCACAAGACAGTTCAGGGAGAAGGTGATCCTATTGACTCTTCCACTGCACACCTTTTGTGGACAGGTTGAAAGGCATGAAAAAGAAAAAGTTTGATTATAACCAACAATGTGTCAATATGGGTAGGATGTTTCATGGATTGTCTCAGGTCATCTGTTTCTTCTTAAACACATTTGTCTCTCTGTGCTCATCCCAGGACAGAAAGCCTTGGTCCCATTTCGTTTAGTAGTTTAACTACCTAAGAATGGAACTTAATAATCACCTAATTTTCTGTGTATCCTTCTAAACTTAGCTTTAAGTAGATATGTCAAGCTACTTCTGTTTCAGTGTTAACGTGTCTGTTATTTCATAATGCTACAATGCAGTCAAATGTCATATGCTTTTTATTGTTCAATTAACCCTTCTCATCTCTTGACTTTTGCAGTAGAATTGCTGCTCCTGAGGTTTAGCATACAGTACACCGAGGGATCTGACTAGGTCATGGCCAATCGGGGAGGAGCTACAAGACCCAATGGACCCAATTCAGGGAACAAAATATGTCAGTTTAAGCTGGTGCTGTTGGGGGAGTCAGCTGTTGGAAAGTCCAGCTTAGTGCTTCGCTTCGTCAAGGGCCAGTTCCATGAATTCCAGGAGAGTACAATAGGAGGTAAGTTTCATATCAACAGACCAGGCTTTCTCTCACTTCTTTGGTAGGTGTATGTAATTATAGCTGATTGAGTGATAGGTGAATTTATTACCTCCTATCACACTAGACTGTTTTGTGCAGGTACTGATAATGCAATGCTGACTCATCTATCATCCTTTCCTGTCCTTTCAGCGGCCTTCCTCACCCAAACAGTGTGTCTAGATGACACAACAGTCAAGTTTGAAATATGGGACACTGCAGGTCAGGAGCGTTACCACAGTCTGGCACCCATGTATTACAGAGGAGCACAGGCTGCTATTGTGGTCTATGACATCACAAATGAGGCAAGTTCATCCACCTTTATGCAATTTTCTGAACACATTCTTACTCTGAGTTGTACTTAAAGTATTTGCTATGCATACAGTTGACAAGTTAAACACATTGCATAAAGTTTACTACAAATGCAACTATTTCCTGTGTTTGCAGGAGTCCTTTGCAAGGGCAAAGAACTGGGTAAAGGAGCTGCAGAGACAAGCGAGCCCTAATATAGTCATCGCTCTGTCAGGAAACAAAGCTGACCTTGCCAACAAGAGAGCTGTCGACTTCCAGGTTAGACAAAAAATAACAGTGCCTTGACAGTTATTTATTTGTAATCAAAGAGAATCTAATCTTTATTTGTTATTTATGAGAAGTATGTTGAACTAGAAAGCATGCATTTATGAGAATTCATTGAAAATTCATGGCGTTCTATTTCCAGGATGCCCAGTCCTATGCAGATGACAACAGCTTACTGTTCATGGAGACATCAGCTAAGACATCGATGAATGTGAATGAGATATTCATGGCCATTGGTGGGTAACTCTTAACACTTTTCAATTCATTGGTTTTTTTCTGAGAATTTGTGGAGTGGCAATCAAGCTAATAATTTCTACTGCTAGTTTTATAATGGCATTTTTCCACTAAACATTTCTAGCATGTTGTTTTCCACCTCCCCAATGTGGGTGGGGTCGTCGTAGCGCGGCTTCACAAAACTGCTGTGACACCGCTTGGTACGCAGCACACGGGCAAAGCAGTTGTTTTCAGTGTACTGAATCATTATAAATCAGTTCATTAAAAAGATTAGTTTAGTACTTCCTGCATGACCAGAGCACAGACTGTCACTAAATACATCTTATTTAACAGACTCCTCCAGATTTAAGAAATGTCCTTTCTAAATGTTGGAGATTAGCGTATGTTTTCAGGATTTTAAGTCTTTTTAACTGACCTACAGTTTAATTCCTGTGTCGGACGTTACGCTCTCTGCCAATCAGTGCTTGGCAGTCTGTCAGTGTCACATTTTAGTATCAGCTCGCTTGGAACCTCGCCTGAGCAAGCACTATCACTGATGGAAAAGCAAAAAAACACGAGTTGTGCTAGAACTGTATGGTGGAAGTTGTATCCTTTTTCTTCTGCTCTTGTAGAGTTGTAATTTCTTTGATTGTTGTTTAGTTCATGTTGTGTTATATTGTCTAATTTCAGCAAAGAGATTGCCGAAGAGTGAGCCTCAGGCTGCAGGAGTCAACAGTGGACGGAACCGGGGAGTGGACCTGACAGAAGCTGCCCAGCCAGCCAAGGCTCCCTGCTGCAGTAACTAACCTGAAGAATGCCTTCCCTCCAAACAACCTGTATAGCAGTAGCTAATGCGACTGATGCCCTGACTGCCACTGCAGTTCCTAATGCAACATGTTGTGCTCTTTCCCCAATTATCTGATTGGCAAAACAAGAAAAAGTTCCCACCTTTAATTTTTCTGTAGTGAAGTCAATGCCATGACACTGATCAACATGGCTCTGCTTCTTGTCCCACATAATGGTTCTGCTGCTACCTGATAAGGACTCCTAACCGTTTGTCCTTACTTTCTGTCATCTAGCCTCTTACATGTATCAATTCTTCAAGATTAACGACAGCAGCAGATATTGGTGAACCCTGTTGTTTGACGTCTTCTTTCCATCATGTAGATATGAGTTTCATTAAGGGGAAGTGCTCACTTCCCGTTTCTGGAATAGCTTAAGTCTTAACTACAGAAATACTAAAAAGGTGTCTTCTGGTTTTTCTGTTTTGTTTCTTGTTTTCCCTTTTTTGCTATACAAATTTCAAAAATGTGGATGCACATATCTATACACTTACATGGCCTAAAATAGACAAACTGTTGTACATTTGTCTGCAGTAGCACATAGACAAATACTACTGGAGAAGAGGAGTGTATTATGTATGCAAGAAAGAGGAAAGAGTGGAAGAAATGCCGAACAGAACCCCAAGTGTCTCTCTTTTGCCACTGGGACCCTTTTATCTGATGGTTTTCAAACAGCTGTGGACTATAGTTGTTTTTAGATTTGATTCACCTTTGCCTCTTTATCTACATCCTTTCCCCACTAAAGTAGCACTAGATTACATTCTTTTCTACCAACTTTAGTCTCTATTATGGGCCTGTGTTTGCTTGTAGCTGTCCCTAGTGGCATTGTGCAATGTTTCACAGTATTTACTCTGTGATTTTAAGTGTCCGCGACGACCATTGGAAATCAGCAATCCCCCCTCTGTTACACCCAACTCTAATCACAACAAGAACATGCAGTGTCTTTTCATAAATCTTATGTAGACCACCCTTCGATGATTAGACCGGGGACTCTTGGGTTTCGTCCTTTTGGATAATTCAGTAGTTAATTCAGACAACGTTTTCCATTGTGTTTATGTTGCTGCAGCTGGGTTTGCACATCGTAAAAAGCAAAGGTGATGGTAGCGAGCAAGGAGTTGCAATGTGGTTGCTTCATAGTCACCTTTGAATAATGATATATTTTCTCTTGAGTAGGAAGTGCTTAAGACACGGTTACGTGTCGTCGTGTACAAACTGGGCCTGACTGGCTGGTGACAGGTTTCATCTATAGACTCACTCATACCTTAATTTGCCCGTATGTTCATCGTCAAGCACACGTTTGCACATGAACACACGTTTGCGTTGACTTCTGCCTTCTGAACTGTCAAACCAAAACATCACTGTACATAAGCACATGCACACACACAGCCTGTTACACAACCCTCTCACTTATGTTGACCACATATTTTTTTGTTTTCTTTTCCATAAACCTTTCAGCTGTACATTGTTCTATACAAACACATGGAAACACACACATTCATACATGTGGTTAGCTCTTTTTACAGATCTGTCTTACTCCGGCCTTGCACTAATGATGCTCATGAATATATCTTGTCATAATTTCAGCCAGTGTGATATATATATAAATAAATATAAATACATATAAATATATATAAATAATATACTGTAAATAGGGTGTTGCAGTGTAGGTGTTTTTCTTTTTTTTTTGACTTACCAGTGACGGGACTAATGCTTGCTAGGGGGCTGTCTAGATAATCATTTAAAAAAAAAAAGTGTACAGTTATCAGAAAAAAACAGCTTTGGTTTTGTTGCTGTTCTTTTTTCACACAAATGGTTAAATTATAATCAGTGGTGGTCTTGTATGTAGTGTTATAAAAAAAGAATGAAATTGCATTTATTTACTCATCTGTCTTGTACTTTCTTCTCAAATGATAAAAAAGTAATATCCAAATATGTTGGTTTCTATTTTTTAACACTCACAAATTATTATTATTATTATCATATATTATATTTTCTTTTTGTATCAAGCTATGATTTCTTGTCCACCAAGAACCTGCAGTATCAGAACCTGCAGAAAAACTTGTTGAGAAACATGCAGAGGAGTTGGACACAGTACAAAACGGTTTGATAAACCAACTGTCTGCCACCGAAAAGCATCTTGTGACCATCTCATTGAAAACAGTAAACAGCTCTGTGCTGTAAAAAAGGGTGGTTCATAAATGAATGGATTAACATATCAAGGTTAAGGTTAAGGTTTTGGGGTTGTTGTTTTTTTGTCATAAACACCTAATTAATTACATGCAAGCATTTTACAGTACTGTTCTGTAATGACCAAATAAATACTGAAATAAATTTGATCATTTATTATAATCAGACTGATTGTATGTGTGAGTGTGCATGGACTGTTGTTGCCAACCTGAAGTTAATAAAGACTTGGATTTAGTTTCATCTTTAACAACTAATTTCAAGACGTCAGACAGTATTTCTTTAAATGTGTCTTATATTCTTCCAGAGATTGTGCAATGGAGATTTATTTTTATTTATTTAGTTTTTTTCAAAAACTTTTACTTGTGATTTATTTCTAACATTGTCATGGACCTTGAGTAGAATTTGACATGGACTAACAAAATGACTGCCTGTGTTTGATTATTCTCACACTGAATGAAGTCAGGGACCAGCTGAAATTCATAGGACAATTAATATTAGTGTATTATTTACTTTTTATGGCACTAGGGAACATAAGCAGCTGTCTTTGTCCGGCTTTGTGTTACAGAAGTGTCAGTACTTGAAACTGGGTTGCAATGGTTTGTCATATTTTTAAAAAAATGGGTTCCTATATAGAAAGTTTGAAACATTCCATGATGTTGAAGTGCAACATAAATATTCATGTAGTCTAAAAAGCATTGCTCACTGTAATCTATCTCATGGTCCTTCAGACACTGTGTGACTCCGTATATGCTTGATTTCCATCTCATTTGACCTTGAAAATTTTTTTTTGACACATTCGTTTGCATTCTGTGACCTCTCCTCTCTCTCAGTTATGGTCTGTCCCGCCTGAGTCCCCTAGCGGAGGAAAATGAACCTACAGCAAGAAATTGAAAATAAGGATGAGCGCCATGTCTGATCCTCCGCTTGTGGAATAGAGCGGACGGTAGAGCGAATATTTCCCGGGCCACGGGTCCCTGTGGGGATTCGTTCCTGATAATGGCCGACAGCGCGGGGATCCAGCAAGGTTCGCCGGCCATCGGAGCTGCGGGCTCGGTTCCGGCCGCTCCTGGAGCCGCGGGGACGGAGGGCTCTGGCGCCGCTGGAGGATCTGCACGTATCGCCGTGAAGAAGGCGCAACTCCGCTCCTCTCCTCGGCCGAAGAAACTGGAAAAACTCGGAGTGTATTCATCCTGCAAAGTATGCTGTATTTGCAGACTCGTGAAACACACCGGCGCGAGCGCGTTCTCTGATTAAAGCCCGTGTCCTGTCCTGTGCGCGGCTGCAAGAGTTTGCAAAATGCAAGCGCAGCAAAGGAAGCCATTGCCGCACTTCATTTTTTTCTTATCATCTTATGCATGCACGAAGCAGTTATTGAAAAGCGACATCAAGACGTTGTTAATGAACAGCGTTGTTGTTGTGTTTTACCACGGGGCCGTGAAGCCGGGGCCTCCAGCTGTGCTCTGTCCGCCGTTTTTACACTGGGACTGTGTTTCTGTCAAGGTGGGGGGTTGTGAACGTAAACACTGGCTTGGCTCTGTGTCTTTGGGAGTAACTGAGGCTGCGTGTGTTCAGAGGCTGCAGCTCCACTGTGTGGGTGTGTGCGTGTGCTGCTCTGGTGTTTTCCACGGGGGGGATCCACGGTGCCCCGTGCCTCCTGTCAGCGCGCGGCGGTGGAGGATGAGGGTTTGACTGGGTTTATGCAGCGTATGATCCGCGGAGAGAGAGACGGGGTCTTTGTTATGACAGGGTGACAGCTGCTGAAAAGGGGGTGGGGCGGAGTTTGTTGTTGTTGCAGAGCGCATGCGCCGTGCAGCACCTCTAGCGGGTGACAGTCCTGCTCACCCCCACCTCTCACTGACCAGGCCGTCATAACAAACCTCCATGAACATATAAAAGGCTTCAAAGTTTTTATCGTTGGGACATTTTTAACAAATTTATGTATGAATCACACAGTGAAGGAAAGTTAGAAACCAAATTACTCATAACTTTCCACTGGGCCCGATATTAACAACAATTCTTATCATGATAATCTCAATCAAAATTCAGATTCATGATCTAATTGGGATTATTGTAAATTATATATATATATAAGTCAAATATATTTTATGAAATGTTGCAAATAAGGAGTTGTATGTTTTAGGGAACAACCGTTCCGTTTCAGCCTTTGGGACATTTAGCCTGGGATGGGTGACTTTGACATATTACGGAGAGAGAGAGTTCAGAGAGAGGAAACTCTTATTGGGTCTGTTATATTACTGCTGCTCTGCATACAGGTCTCATCCCTTAGGCAGGAAGATACTGTAGTTACGCCAGTGTTTGCTATGACTTTCTATGCTGCAAAGAAGCTGCAAAGAAACCTAAAAAAGAGAGTCAGACAATGAATGCCAAGCATGTCAATAATGGCAGAGAAAGGTTGTGAGATGTTACATTAGGTCAAATGAAACAAGTGTATCTGGGGCTCAGGACAGAGAGACACAAACATGTGGATGAAACTCTGAAACTGCCTATTGAAGCTTTTAAAATCTGTTTAACTTGTATTTTGACTCACTGTGACAATTGAATCTAAATCTATGTTGAAAAGATTAAAACTGCTATGTTCTTCTCTTAGGCTGAGGGAGCCTGTAAATGTAATGGCTGGAAAAGTCAGAACCCCCCTCCTACTCCCCCGCGAACCGACCAGCAGTCCAACACAGTCAACCTGCAGGAGCCCTGCCGCAGCTGCTCTCACACTTTAGGTATGTTAGCACGATGAAGACAGAAACGAGAACATCATTATCATCACGTGAAACGTTTGTGATTTGCTTTACAATTTTATCTCCCAGGTGATCATGTGACCCACCTAGAAAACGTATCAGAGGAAGAAATGAACAGACTTCTGGGTATTGTCCTGGACGTGGAGTATCTCTACACATGCGTTCACAAAGAGGAGGACGCCGACACTAAGCAGGTCTACTTTTCGCTCTTCAAAGTAAGCATCTGCTTTTGCAATCAAAATACACCAACACTGGATTTTACTACTTGCATTGTGTACAAGCAAATACAGTATATTCAAGCCTCTTCTGTTTATGTTTCAGCTGCTGAGGAAATCCATTCTGCAGATGGGTAAACCAATGTTAGAAGCACAGGAGAGTCCTCCGTTTGAAAAACCCAGCATTGAGCAAGTAATTGCACAAAACAAACACTTTGACACAAATAAGTGCTTCACCTTGTCTCTAATTTTTATCTTTCTTTTTTTTTTTATCATGTTTCCCAAAATAGGGGGTGAATAATTTTGTCCAGTACAAATTCAGCCACCTTCCATCAAAGGAACGCCAAACAATCGTGGAGCTGGCAAAGATGTTTCTCAACCAGATCAACTACTGGCAGCTGGAGACGCCCTCACAGAGACGCCTAAGGGTGCCCAATGACGACTTAGCCGGGTACAAAGCCAACTACACAAGGTAGCAAACGGCAACGCATAACTCATGAACATGCTGCACGGTGTCATTGGCATGTTGAAAGTAAGTTACTTGTGTTGTCTGCTGATCACAGATGGCTCTGCTACTGCAATGTGCCTCAGTTCTGTGACAGTCTCCCCCGGTACGAGACCACTCAGATCTTCGGCCGGACACTGTTACGTTCTGTGTTCACTGTGATGAGGAAGCAGCTGCTCGAGCAGGCAAGACAGGAAAAGGACAAGCTGCCACCTGAGAAACGCACACTCATCCTGACACACTTTCCCAAGTAAGGAAAAACAAACACTCACGGAACCAACGTACATGCACGTTCATAATATCAAACCACAGAGTAGTCTCATGCGCACACGTGGCAACCTGTTTAACCTAGTTTTCTTTGGCTCAGGTTCTTGTCGATGCTGGAGGAGGAGGTTTACAGCCACAGCTCGCCGATCTGGAGCCAAGATTTCTTGGCAGGAGCATCAGGGGGACAGATTCCTATTCACACAGGTAGCAAACGCCCTCACAGGCTCCACAGAAACACACATGCACCACTACATTTTTAAACATATGATGGAATATGATGGGTTTTTTTTTACTCTCTTTTGCTCTGCAGTTATCAGTGCGCCCCCTGTGGCCAGACCTTTGTACTATAGCACTAGTCCAGTGTCAGTGGACCCCTCCACCTGTGGCAGCGTCAGTCCAGCCAGGAAAACAGCGTCCGTGTTGGAGTCAAACCCAGGTATGCAAGTTAGACCGGCTATTATTATTTAATTGTTTCCATCTGACTGCTTTATTTATGTTTCCCAGACATCTCCAGGGCAACTAACATACTAACACTGTTAGAATTGAACTGAATGTTGCCATTAAAGCTGTTCCTAACACTGACTCTATGATAGTTTTTGTGTTGTCAGCTGATGTCAAATGCTGGTTAGTTTCTTGTTTGCATTTAGACACACTGCTTCACCGCTGATTAGAATATTTCAATGACGAGGAACTTCCTCTCTCCCCCATTGACTATGTCGTAGTTGGGGAGAAGCGTAAACCCTCCGAGCCCCTTCCACATGAGGAAACCAAGAGACCACGGGTGGTGGGTGACATCCCTATGGACCTCATCAATGAAGTCATGGCAACCATCACTGACCCTGCCGCCATCCCTGAGGTAAAGTAAAAAAAACAAAAACGTAAAGAAATAATAGACTTTGGTGAAAGATATCATGCTGATATTCAGTTGATGATGGTAGAGAAGATAATGACTTAATTCCTTCCGTTCTGTTCAGACCAATCTGCTGTCAGCTCACTCTGCGCGGGACGAAGCCGCTCGTTTAGAGGAGCGCAGGGGGGTGATTGAATTCCATGTCATTGGTAACTCCCTAAACCAGAAGCCCAATAAGCGGATCTTGATGTGGCTCGTCGGCCTCCAAAATGTCTTCTCCCACCAACTTCCCCGTATGCCCAAGGAGTACATCACGCGGCTGGTCTTTGATCCGTGGGTGGCGTCACAGTTTGTTACCACTTTTCACAGTTGGAGGTGTAATGGCGGTGACTGAAATTCATCTTTTCACCCACAGGAAGCACAAGACTCTGTCACTGATCAAAGACGGCCGCGTCATCGGAGGGATCTGCTTTCGCATGTTTCCGTCACAGGGTTTCACAGAAATCGTCTTCTGTGCTGTCACATCCAACGAGCAGGTCAAGGTGAGAGCACTCCTTGTTTCCCAGCGTGGCATTTCATTGAAAGTATATTCTGGTCAGTAGACTGGTCAGTTTTGACCTTTGCCTTTGTGGCTGCAGGGATATGGAACCCACCTGATGAACCACCTGAAGGAATATCACATCAAGCATGAAATCCTCAACTTCCTCACTTATGCTGACGAGTACGCCATTGGCTATTTCAAAAAACAGGTACCATGGTTAATAATATACACAGATTGGTTTGATTATACTTGCTAAAGTACTTCTTCTTTTTCTAGTTTTTCTAGTGGTCAAAATCCTTTACTCCACCATTTCTCTTGTTTGATACGTCTCCTTCTTCCTCTCAGGGTTTCTCAAAGGACATCAAGGTTCCCAAGGCCAAGTATGTGGGCTACATCAAGGACTATGAGGGAGCCACACTCATGGGCTGTGAACTCAACCCCAGTATCCCCTACACAGAGTTCTCTGTTATCATCAAGAAGCAGAAGGAGGTGTGTGGGTGTCTAAATTCTAAAATTAAAAAGCTTAACATCTTTTAATCCATACTCTTGACTCTTGTCTCTGTCTCTCTCCTTCTCTCTCAGATCATTAAGAAACTGATCGAGAGGAAGCAGACTCAGATCAGAAAAGTCTATCCTGGACTTTCCTGTTTTAAGGAAGGAGTTCGGCAAATTCCCATAGAATGTATTCCAGGCATACGTATGTTACACTAACGGAGTGCAGCATGTCTCTGTCTTACACTATTTAACTTTTAGTGTGACATACATGTCTAACTGTGGTGTCATGTCATTGCCAGGTGAAACTGGATGGAAACCTGTGGGCAAAGGGTAAGTGTGAAATGACTTGGATTAAGTTTTCCCTGTTGGCAAGAAGCAGGATTCCAAATTTAGGACCAGTGGACAGTCACATAATTAAACATCAAATATAAATCAATAACATGGACAAAACGATGGGGAACTCCTAGCTAACAGCACTTTAATCCTATTAGTTGTTTTACACTATTGTTGGTCATTATTACTTTTATTACCCGTTTCCTCTCTATTGATTTTCCCCCAGGAAGGAACTGAAAGACCCTGATCAACTGTATAACACGCTGAAGACTATCCTCCAACATGTGAAGGTGAGGGCAGAAGAGCAGAGAGACATGCAGAGAACGTTTAACGAGTAAACACAACAATTTTCTAACAACGTTTTCTAACTTATGCCACAGAGTCACCAGAACGCCTGGCCTTTCATGGAGCCTGTGAAGAAAACAGAGGCTCCTGGGTACTATCAAGTGATTCGCTTCCCCATGGGTATGTAGTTGCATGGCCACAGTTACTCAGCAGGGAGGGGACAAGGTTTAAGAAACAAACAATATATCAGGTATATCAGGTTTAGTAAGGATCTACTTAAGGGAGAATATGGAGTCAGACCATGTCATCCACAATGTTTATGATCAGTGTTCAGTCAGTAAGTAGTATTAGAACAAGAATTAAGTGTGGTTAAGTTTTACCTTTCTGGTATGTGTCGAACTGAACAGTACCGAGTGGAACTGTTCAGTTCGGTATGGTACACATTTTTGGCGTTTCCATTAGGAATAGTGCCAGGAACAACCGGCCCCATTTTTGGTACCCTTCACTTGGGGTGCTACAGTGATGGTATGGTACAAGTATGGGTGGAGCCAGAAAAGCATCACTCCCTTGCGACTGGTGTTTCTTTCAACGCCCACAGTCTATTCTCACACAAAGCTTGACGTCTTGTTGAGACAAACAGCCACAAACTGAGCAGAAAAGAACCCTACTGCTCTATTGTTGTCCGTTGTGTTACATGTTGTGTCACGTTCAATGTTGTTGTTCGTTGTCCGTGCACTGGTACAACGTCACGCTACACACCTTGCTGATGTGGTTGCCAGGCACAGCACACACCCTGCCTGCCAAGTAAAGGTACTGTTCTGTGTCAAAATGCAAGCCTGACCCAGGGTTACCATTCCAAACCGTACCGTTCCATGATGGAATCAAGCCAATAATTCCCTGACATGCTTGGAATAGGGAGTCGTGAGAGGTGGTGTTCTCCAATGGTTGCAACCTGCATTCCCACTATTAGATGGCAGTCATTTTTACGCACTGGAGCTTTTAAGAGCCGTACGATTCACATTTCACTAATTCACAATTTTTCTCCTCACAGACCTCAAGACAATGAGTGAACGCCTAAAGAGCCGGTACTACACGACTCGCAAGTTGTTCATGGCGGACATGCAGCGCATCTTCACCAACTGTCGTGAATACAACCCACCAGAGAGCGAGTACTACAAGTGTGCCAACTTACTTGAGAAGTTCTTCTACACCAAAATCAAAGAAGCAGGCCTCATTGAGAAGTAGGAGAAGAAGACGTTTCTCCTTGACAGAGGATGAGACAGACCTTAAAACTAGTGGTCAAGGCGAGGATATAGTGTGTTGATGATTCAAATGACAGCTGTGTGCAGAGACAAGCCAAGGATAGGACTACTGATTCTGGAGCAGTTAGGTTTCAGGAAGGTGTGGAAGGTCCACACAGGTCTCAGATCGGCACTCTCAATGTTTGATGCATGCAGGCAAAGATCCTGAATCAGTACCATTTACACTGAACAAACGGCCACAAGGGAAGGTCTCACTGACAACCAGCGAGTCTGTTGCTGAGAAGAAACAAAAAAAGCTTGTGTCTTCATATTTCATTAGAAATCCCAGGGTGCCATGGAAAGAGAGGACAGTGGAAGCTGAAATAGGAAAACATACTAAATAGGGCTTATTTTTCGGAAGGGTACGACAGCTGACTGCGGTATAACTTCATCTCTCCTTTCATATCCGGCCGCTTTGAACGGCGACATCCTCTCAGTTGACTCAGGTAGATTTGTCATGAGCAGCATAGACATCTACTGTGTGTTACATCACTACACTAGTGTTACCTTTACGGACTGTGATTGAGAATAGATTTTCCTGTCTATATAATCTCGTACCTGTGAGTGTGCACGGCATCAATGAGGTCAAAGTTTGTCTGTGATGAGTTCATCCTGCCAAAAGAGGAACACATACTTTAAATTTGTATGGACTTATCATTTTAAAGCACTTATACCCATTGTATATTTTAAATGTGTATATAACATATATTTTATGTTTCAGAACTAAATAATCTTTTTTTAGTAAAAGCCACCAAGGGCAGTTTGTCTATCAAAATGCACTTTTATTTTTCCAAGTATTAGTTAACATAAATTAGAGCATTTGTCTTCTTCAGATTTTGTTTGACATATAAATTACGGCTGTTGACCAAGAGCTAATTTAATTACCTGGAGTTTATTCTTATTTATGTGCTGTAATTTAAAAAGAATTATGCTAAAGACAAGGTTAATTTATTTTCTTATTTTGTCCTGCAGATGGAGATTGAACTTTATACTTTGGAGATAAATGAAAAGATTGTGCAATACTATGTAGTTTTGCTGTTTTGTAAAAAAGGTGTTTGTACTTTTCAAACTTTAGGAAAAATACATTTTGTAGTGTCTGGAAAAAATTACTTCATGCTCTTTGTACAACTGGTTTTAATGACATAGTGTTACCCTATTTTATAGACTGAATAAAAGAGAAGTGGGGTTAATTCTGTGTGTTTTGTTTCAACTCTGTGTCATTAAATGTTCTCCCAATACAGTAGGTTGTATTTGTGAAGACAACAGGACAAAGCTGCCCATGTGACTTTTAAATACCTTTCAGATATGGTGAAGTGAATATTTATAATCAACGTACATCTTGTCAGTTTTTATTACCTCTCCCCATGAAGTTGGCATGAAGTATTGTTTTTGGTGGCTGTGTGTGTGTGTGTACTTCTGCACTTGCTTGCAATATGAGCAACAGAGGCTTGTTAGAATTTAGAATAACCTTTTTAGAATTTTAGAATGAGGTGAAGTCTGCCATCTCTGATTGCCTTGTTGTATTTGCATTAGCAAGGGTTAATTAATCTGCAAAAGATGGCGTGACACTAACTTAGTTCCATCTAAAAAAAAAACATAGTTGAATGTGACTCAGTTTTCTAGCTCACAAGGACAAACAAATTGCTCATTCGAGCATAGGCCTTAATATAGAAGAAAAGTTATTGTCTTTAAAAAATATTTCAGGAAAAATTAATATAGAAATTGGAATTTATTATACAGCAGTATGAGCTCACGTTATTTCATTACAAAAACAGTTAACATGGTTTGAGAGAAATCACAAAACATTCCGCTTCAAAAAAATAGCCATTACTTTCTCGTTTATCTTGTGATCAAGCAAAGAAATGACGAAGAGCAGACTAAACACATGTAGAGCATGAACATAGATGTGAAAAAAAGTATAAGTTCACAGTCACATTACAAACAATGTCACAAAGATACAACCTTGCAAGAAAAAACACTAAAATATCACCACAACTCTATCAAAAACTGACAATGACAGCCAACAGTAAATACAAGGTGACTGCTTTCAGCGACATCCAACAAAGGACTCATTGTACATATCAAACTGCTTTTGGCCATTGGTAGATTTCCTTGAATTTTGCTCAGACCTCCGGTCAGCCTTCTGTTTGAATATAGGAGAACGGAGGAACTGCAGGTCTGTGAACTTGTCTCCACGCCGAAGTTTCCTGTAAAGGAATTTGATTGTATTTGATTTGTTGAGCATTCACACAGTACAGTACACAATTGAGAACCAATTACAGTGAGAGCAGTACTAGTGTACCAACTTACGCGTTCAGTGAGGGCTCTTTGTAGTCAACCACCATGGTGCAGCGGCGCTTGCGTGCAGGAACAGGAGTGGAACAGCGGGCATCAGAGGGGAACTTGCGATAGGCTGCGGGGGACATATTGGTCACATCACACAGACTCAAGCCCCGCCCTGCTGTCCTTATACCAAGCCCACCTGTAGAAACGTGAAGGATAATGTGATACACAATGAAAGAGAAAAGGGAAACAGGAGTTGTGCAAATACACCAGTGAGCAGCTAAAGTATAGAGTGCAATAAGGCAAATGCACAGAGAAGTAATAACACTGAAAGGTGAATCTGACCATGCGTCCCAAGTGCACACTTGTGTTTGATGGAGTGCTCAATCCTTAGTGGTCAAACTGGGATTCTATTACAACTAACATGTTTGGGAAATGACCAATGACTGTACATTAAGATGGACAGTAAGACCCCTTCTTTGAAGTGAGGCCTAAAACACCCTGATGAACCCTATTTTATGCATTTCAACTTCTTATTTTTCTGATGCTACGAAAATGGTGTGTGACATCACGATTAACTCAACTCTTCTATAATGACTACACGACCCTGGTGCCAAATTATGTCACCAACTATTCCGTTGTTCACTTGACTATAAAAAAAATCCTTCTAGTGTAATGCCTACCTTATTTCTGGTGAATCTGTTATCACAAGGTGGCAGCAGCAGCAGCAAGCATTTAGTTAGTGGACTTCATGTGTACTTGCAGAAGTGACCACATTTAGAAGGTTTCTTGAATGCATCTTGAAGCTGCTCCTCTAAGCTCAACATGCTGTAGATCCCACAATGATGAAATTTACCAGGGTCTTTAAATGCATCTTGGTCGCTGCTCCCGTTAGCACTGTGAACCCTGCATTACTTTCAATGCACTCGAGTTTAGAATATTCAAATATTCAACATGTAATACCATTGAATATTCAAATACTGTCTATTCTAGAAATGTCCATCCCTAATGTGTATTGGAAGTTCATTTGTTCATTCATGGCCTACCGATTTATCCTCCACATGAGGGTCGCGGGGTATTGAATTGTCTTCATTTTTTATTCCGTGTGACGAAGTATAACCACATCATCCGTCCTCATACACAGTCACAGTAAATGACAAAAATAAACCTACGTTTTCTGCACGTCTTGATCCTCTTGGGCGTTTGGTGGGACAAAAGAGGTGGAGCATCGCTGGGGGAATCTCCAAAGTTGGACAGAACATCGCCTATTCTCATCATCTCAGCTTCAACCAGAGGGCTGACAGGGAGCAAACAGTCCTCCAAATCCTCCCTGTGAGGCTCTGAGAAACCAGGACAAACTTCAATTAACTTATTATCTTAAATTAACATTCTAATATGACACTGACAACTCTCTTGATGCAGGTACACTAAGAATACACGACCATGTTTTGCAAGTCTCGAGTGGCATAGAAACTTTAACAGTATAAAACAAATATAACATGTTTCACTCACCTTGGTGATTTTCCTTTCCCATCTCTGTGGGGTTAGGGCTGTTAGAGATATGAGAGTCAGGGTACCGATGGAGAGGAGATTGATTCTTTTCAGGCTGCATAGCCTGAGGACTTGAATCTTCATTTCTAAATACTATGGAATGCAAAGATACTCATCAGTTATCTAAACATAATTATGTCATGCCATTAAGTTAGAAAGCTGCCAAGCCTTAATTCTCACCAGAGATCTCCTGTTTCGGATAGATGTTCTCTTTCTGTCTGATGACTTTGGAGGGCCGGCCTCTACGAGTGGTGATCACCTTGGTCTGGTCTGGTGAAGTTTGTTTCCTCTTGGTTTTTTGAGGGACGTAAAGACTGTCCTCCGATTCAGAGGACAACGATGACGAGCTGGACTCATTTCTGGAAGCTGTATCTTCAGTAACAGGCTGTCTGCTTTGTGGAGGCTCTTCACTGACAGGGGTGGCCACCTGACTGTCATCTACTTTTGGCTTGAAAGGTGTGATGTGAACCGCCTCTTCACAGTCAAAGTCAAATGTGTCATTAAATCCCAGTGATGTGTTGAGCTTATTGCTCTGTGGTGGAGGTGCTGTTTTGGAACGTGTGGCTGAGCGGTCTCGACTCTTAGAGCGGGCTCTGGGTTTGGGATTTTCCCATGGTTTCTTCATTTGGGCACGCTCAGGTCTGCGGCCCCGCTCAGCTTTCCGTGGAGCTGGTTCTGTTTTGGTACGAGGCTGAAGCTGGGCTTGTTTCCTATTGGACTGTTGGGTTTTTTTTGTATTTGGAACAGGTTCAGGGGTAGAATGCTGAAAATCTTCAGTGTCAATGACATGTGCCATTTCTGGTTCAGATCTCTGCTGCACCTGATTTAGAATTTTATCATCACCATGAATAGGACTTGCTTTTAAAGCATCCATTCCTGCTATGGTGTCACCCTCACTCAAGGACTGCCTTTTCTGCACACGTTCAGATCTCCTCTTGTTTTTTCTATCAGTGTGCTGACGCCGTACGCCCACAGAAGGTGGCAGAGTCATCTGTTTGTAACATTCAGATTGTCCACTCTTTTCAGAGGACCGAGGCTCTGAAAAAAAGACAAAAAAATTATGATTAGGACAAATAATAATAATAATAATACAAATGGTTGTTACACTGGACATTATACACTACAGCTGTAATATATAATATGAATATCTGGAAAAACAGGCTGCATTTCAATTAAGTGGGTTGGTTTGAGAATAAAAAGAACAACTTTGTGTACACAATTCATAGGGCATAAGGCTAGAAAAATGACTGCCTTAAAAATTAAACAAATGAAGTATACATTCAAATCTCGAGTCATAAATACTTACTGGATAATAAGCTAATAATGATGGCCTATAATCCCCAATACAGACCTGGAATAAAAGAGCATGTGTTCACATACCTGTCCTGATAGGTGAGTCTTCAAACACATTGGGCTCCTCAACATTTTGTCTGGCAAGTTTTCTCCTGAAAATAAGAGTCAATAGATTCACAGTCAAACTCAGCAAGAAGAATATAACTGAATTTTAATGTGATGAACTTGAATGAGTTCAAAAACGTACCCTGTCAGATTAATGTGGTGCTGAGGTTCAACAGGGACCTTTGCAGGTTTAGTCTAAATCAACGCATACAAATACAGACATGAGTACAGCCCTCAACTCCCACAATGATGAAAAATGAAGTGAATATGGACAAGTTTCCAAGGCTCACCTCTGCAGCCTTTAAAGCTGCCAGTGCTTCCTGTTCCTTAAGCTTCTTCTTGAGCAGAAGCAGGTGAAGGAACAGAGCTTGCTGTTCTCTTTTCAGCTGCAGGATCACTGCATTTCCCTGCCTCACTCTTTCCTTCTCAGCTTGCAGGGCTACAGCCAGTGCTTTGTTGTTCAACTGGACACCCTTCAGAATGGTGTGTGTAGTGTTAGCCACTGGGATAAAATAAAACAAGATCACATGTTTGAAAAACACCATGGAATGTGTTACATTGGATCATAAAATGTCAGGAAAAAAACAAAATAGTACAGTCCTTCTTAATCTTAAAATAAAGTCCATAATAGTCTTATAAAAGTATAAGTGACCGTCCAAAGGCTTACGAGACACGCTGGTGTAGAAAAACACAAACATCAGCCACTTCACTTAATTCAACATAAATCACATGGTAGCAGCACAGTGCATTTAGAGATGAAGATATGGTCAAGAGGAAAAACTGCTGATCTACTGAGATGTTCATGCACAACCATCTCTCAGGTTTACAGAGAATTCTTCTGGAAAAAAAAAAGCTGTAATTTTTTGAGTGAAAATGTCTTGTTGTTGCCAGCTGTCAGCCGAGAACAGCGAGACATGCTCGAGATAACACAAATCAGCACGGTGAACCTAATAAAGTGATTGGTGTATTATTATAAAAATAACAATAATAGTACAAATGATGATAGTAATAATAATAGAGGATTCTGATATGGCCTTTATTTTAGATTACCATTTGTACTTTTTGATTGTGTGAAAGGAGTGTTTTGAGGCATAAAACGACATGTTCTTATAAACACCTGAATGTTCCGAATAAAGTTTGATCTCAATAAATATAACAGAGAGAAAATAACTGATATGTGTGCATGTTAAGCCCACATTTCCTCACCACTGTTTCTGTTTGTGATTCTGGACCGTCCTTTGCTGGGAGCTGAGGCACTAGCAAGCCGTCTGTTCCTCTTCTCCTTCATCTTCTCCTTGATGTCCTCCAGACTCTGCTGGAAGGACTTCTTCTGGGCCCGCTCCTTCCCCATGGCTTTGGATACTTGTTGAGTTCAAAGTGATGTAACTTGTCCAGTTAATCCAGAGCGAAACACGATTCTGCACCTTCGGCTAACCTGCTAGCTAAGTTAGCATGCTGTCCTACGTTAACGTTAGTACACGCTATCCCCCGGAGCTACAGTTGGGCGTTGTAAATGAAAACAACGTACCTGCATGTATATTTCACCAAAATGTTGCTGAATAAATTTAACAAATGTGTATTTTTTTTTATAAACAAAATAAGAGAAGTAACTCCTTTCTTTCAACAACCAGAGAGTAGTCGTTCGAATCTTGAGCCGCGACTGCTGATTGGTCGGAATTGGACTTGACGTAACTTCCGCCTGGCTGATGCGAAGAGTTCGCAAGATGGCGCTAATGTGCAACACAGAAATGCAAAGCAGCGATAAAAAGTGATTGCTCCAGATGTGTCAGACCTTAGAGACCCCAAATAATATGCAAATACTTCAGAGGTCCACGCCCGTATCATGTAATATAACACAGAAGTGAACAGATAACGCTGGATAATCGTAATAATCTCAATACTAACCAAAGATCATTCTGATAATCATTAGGATGAAGGCATTAATGTAACATTACAGTCAGTTAACAACTGCCATTTAAAACAACAATTAACTCTGCTTTACCTCCAAGGCCCACACTTCTGTAAACATTGGATTGGGTACTCATAATCCTGTTATATTCCTCACTATCTTATGTGTTTCTTGTTTGTATGAACAAACAAAGTGCAGAAGGGTGTATTGAACATCTTGTTTAAAACAAATATGTAATTAATATTCCTCAATATTCCTCAAGGGCCGAGCTTATTCAGCCCCTCCAACACAACCAAATTTATAATTGACTGCTGGAGATAAGAGCTTGAGGTGCTCTGAAGTACTCAGCTGCATGAAGATGGAGCTAATATTTGTATTAATCTTATAAGCCCAGTGACTGGCAGTGTTTGCGCGATATTCCTTGTGGTCTATACGTAACTCTCATGACTCATCCAAACTTTAAGATAACACAGTACATCAGGAAGCGCGTTTATTTGAATGAAAACTGTAGTTGGCATTATGTACCAGTAACCAACCTCCTGTTTGTGTGTGTTTGTCCAAGTACACCTCTGCATACACGTCTCTATTGTCCTGTTTGTATTGGAGTTAACCAGCACGAGCACTTTCACACATTTATACTTGCATAACCGGTGTGGCAATTAAAATCTTGACACTAATACAGTGGCAACAGTGACATGTAGTTTGTGCTGCTGTAGCTCATCTCTTCAAGGTTTGCTGTGTTGTGTATTCACATAGTCTCCTGCGTATCTTGGTTGTAACAGGCATTTTTAGTCACACACTTGCTGCTACTGGACATTTTCTCTTTTTCAGACCATTCTCTGAAAACCCGAGAGATGATTGTGTGTGAAAACCCACGTAGATCAGCAGTTCCGAAATACTCAGAGCAGCCTGTGTGGCACCAACAACCGTGGCTCATTCAAAGTCCCTTTTCTGATGCTCAGTTTGAACTCCAGCAGGTCATCTTGACCGTGTATACGTGCCTAAATTCAGTGAGTTTACACATTTTTATTTAAAAAGCAGTTGAAGGGCTGTCGCCACCTAATGAAGTAGCTGGCGAGTTTTCCGTGTATTCCATGATACCCTGCTTCAGTGCCATATGTGCCCACTCCTATCCTCCTCAGGTTTTGCTCTGTGAATGTTTCCAAAAATATTGGATCTAAGTAAATACCTATTCATGATCTCATTTACATTCTCATGTCAAAGTCGACCAGGCTTGTCTTATTTGGCTGACTACTGGGAAGAAACTCGCATCTCTCCTGCATGGCACTGCGGCTAATGTAACATCCATTTGGACCTTTTGTCAGTGAGGATCCAAGAAAGTGTCTGTAGCAGCCAAGTGAATGGCATATTGAGGCTACAGAGAGGACTTTGGTAAAGCTCCGGGTGTTGTCAGCGTCGCTGTCTGAAAACAAATGACTTCAGCAGGGTACCTCAGGCCTGGGCTTTCAGGCGAGACCCTTGGGTAGTCAGTTGCTGATTTAACTTAATTTTGTCTGGGATTATTTCCTTAATGATCATGTAGCAGTTAAGATTTATTACTAAGAAAATAAATTAATGAAAACCCTAGAGTTGAATATCCTACATACTCAAATTACTATCACATGTTCTTTTTTTATAGTTATAATAGTGGTGACTGCTCTGTTATTATGTGAACCATATAAATCTGTAAATGACTCACTATTCTAATAACAACCATATCACCTATGTGTACATAAAAGGTATATATAATTCTTGCTGAAGGCAAGGAGATGTTACAGCAGTTATTTTACCACGGCTAAATATCAAGAGGTGTATTTTGTGTGTGTGTGTGTTTATGTGTTTGTGCGTCTTTGTATGAGAAGAAAGCGAGTGACAGATGATGCTGACAGAAGCATAGACATTTTGACAGAAAGCCAGCCAGAGGGACTCCACAGGTTTTAGCTCAGCTTGTGTTAATGGATAAATCCATCATGCAGTCATTTCATGCCACCCATGACGATCCACGTGTCAGACGCCTGGAGAGAAACTTATTATCTCAGGTACAAGAAAAGGACAGAAGGGACTGAAAATTGAAAAAATATGGCGAGTTCTGTGGCAGCCAGAAAAAAAGCGGCACAATAAAGAGACAAAGAACAGATGACTGTGGATGTCAACACAAATTAAGACATTCCCTTGTTTAGAATAACAGCGGCTCAAATTTCTGCCACTGTGATTGCACTGCATTATTGGGAGATTACAAATTCATCCCTGTTCAATCACATTTCCTTATTTCATCTACGTCTGTCCAGACTGTGTGCCTGGCCAATGGAAGGATCATATGCTTTTCTGTCTGATGAAAAGCATTAGCTCCACTCTCATTTTCAGCTCCTACTCTTTGAATATGGGAAATGGGTAAATGGTGCCATACTCACAAATTCATCGCCATGCAGGTTATGCATTTTAAAAATCAGATTACACATTGAAATGTTATAACGTGTGTGTGCGCGTGTGTCTGAGTCAGTTGCTTGCCGTTAAGAAAATAAAGATGCAAGAGTTCAGGAAATTATATCAGAACACGATTAAAACCTATATGGAATTACTTCAATGTAATTGTACAAGATTAAATTAGTGGTGGATTCTTCTGAAAACCGGTGCAATAAAAAATATTCCAATAATAAGTACATATGTATATATATGTATATATATATATATATATACACACACACACACACACACACACAGCTGCAATTCTTTTATACAAGAATTGCAGCTTAAACTGCTTCACAACAAAAGAAAAGAAAATTTAAAAAGCAAATACAACAATAAAACCCAACATGAAAAGGAAAAGTCTAAAGTCAAAAAGTCATAACTTTGAAATGAAGCAAAAGATGCAAATTATCTATTATATTTTATATTTCAGACGCATGAGCTTCTCCATCCATGTGAGGTTGGTAAGTGGCTGCACTAGCACCAGCACATTTCTTTGAACCTGGATGACAGCAGCACACACATTGGCTCTCTGTGGGTTGCAGTCTGGCCATTATGCCTTACTGGCTGCTCTTGAACACCCTGCTGTGCCATTTACTTCACAGCCAACATCCCCTCCACTCACTGATGTGTTGCTCCATACCACACGGGCTGCACTGCCTCTGTAGGACTGGAAAGTCTCACAGGGGACTAAATAAAGTCTGTCTGCTACTTCTGGGGCAGAATCTGCTCCTGAGGAATAGAAATAGAAAAGATATTACATTGACGACTTCTCTGAACTAGTCACTTTTGTTGTCTGGGCAGCTGTGGAAGCATGTTGTCCATGTACCATAGTCCCACTCTGCCCACTCGAGCTGGAAGAATACAAATACCCACAGAGCAGTCCACAGTGTGGGACTGTCAACCTGATGGACACATCTAAAATGCAGCGGCTGCTGTTTATCATTATGCTCAAGACAAGTTATTAGATGTTATTTATAGTTGTGTTCTTGTTAAAAAATATCACACGAATAATACTCGCTGTACAGACTGTGAAGCCCTTTGAGGAGAGTTGGATTTGTGATGTTGGGCTATATAAATACAAATTCACTTGACTTGATTATATTAGTTGAGCTTAAACTCCAGCAAGTTACTGGTAAGAAATAGTCCAGTGTCATTTACAATGTCTGTGCTATAAAACACTTCAATATTTGTATTATGTGGCAATTGAATGTTTTACGGTACAGATTTGACTGGCGTTGCAGTGTATAATACATAGTCCTCATTATAAACAGTCACCATACAGTCACCGAATAATGATTACAATATTCTTTGAGTTAAACACTGGATCATCTCTTTTGGATCAATCGTGTTATATTTCTATTCTTTGTCCTTTGACTGCTGCAGCATGTCAATTTCCCCAGTTTGGGATCAATAAAGTCTAATCCAATCTAATGTAATCTCTGATGTCTTCAGCACCAAGATGTCTCTTAAAATGTGTTTTTTTATTTAACTTATTATACAATTTACACAATATTTTCTTGCAGGTAGAACCAGTTCTCATTTACAAACATGATCTGGTTCTCATTTGAGCTTTATTAAAGATGCCTATCCCTTATTTCTTTGGGTCATGTTTACGTTGTTTCGTGAGAATTGAAGTCAAAATGAAGAAGTGAAAGCGCTGCGTTGTCTTGACAAAAGCTTATCACGGTCTTTAGAATTGCCCTTGCAAGGCATGCACAGCTCTGCTCTGTACCTTTGTACTCTCTCCAGGTAGAGAGCGATAAATTCCCCAGATGCCAAGTCAGGCTTTTGTGTTGCTGGCACACTGTTTGTTTAAGCGTGCATGTGCTCATGCATACCACAAGTTTGACAAAGGAGTGGAAGGGAAAACCAGTGGAGACACCGAACTGAATTGTGGGATAACAAAAAAAAAGTGAAGGAGAAAAGTGGAGGCTGCGAGGGACTGAGCCAGGGATTTAAGGGGCCTGAGAAGGTCTGAATTCTGACAGCCTGTGGAGAATTGCGCATCCCACACACAGATGTTCACAATCACTACGCCAGATAATTAATAACAATAATAATGACTGCTGTGACAACTCGAAGAATGACGGGCAGTGAGTGATTGGATGATAATTCTCAGAATTGGATGGTGGAATTATTTACTTTGGAGTGGCTGTGGCAGGCAAAGGCAGACAAGAAGGAAAGACCCAAACAAAAGGAGAGTTTTAAGTTTAAAAAAAAGGCAGCAATCACACGACCTCTGACCTTCTGAGCCGAGTGTGGCCTCTGAGATGAAGTTACAGTAACCATCACTCACACAAGTGACAGATTAATCAGATAATGTCGGTATTATCTGATTTAGTAGTTTATACTTGTGTGTTTTTCCACATAGTTCAGTCTTCAGTCTTCAGCAGAGACAACACCAGAAAACAACAACACAGAGAGTGCCTGAAGTTATGAATCATCAACATAATGCACCTCCTCAAATCAGCAGTTTTCTCTGTTAGGATTTGGAAATTAACTTCCAAATGAGACTCATGCTGCTTGAGGCTGCGATGTAGTAAAGCTCATCAAAAAAGACCCAATGAAGTCAGACACAACATTCCTGTTTTGATTTATCTCAGAGAGAGAGAACCTGCATGGGATGCAGTGAGTTAGGATTATCTGAACTCTCAAGTAGTAATTATTTGGAGAAGAAAAAAAAGAGTTTCCCGAAGCCAAATAAAGGCGATGGATGTGTCCTTTTCATTTTGTTGGCAAATACCTGAACGCAGACCAAGGAAAGATTGTTTCTGCGTGCTGCAATGTAGCAAAGGAGGATAAAGTGGGGTTATGTCCGACTCAGAGAAGGTGATGCCTGACGGTGTCTCGACACATCACGTGTCTGGGTGAACACGTACACACGGAGCTGAGAAGATAAAGTTGGCAGTAGCTTTCCCAAAAAATACGTCTTTCGTTTGCGACCTTTCCTGCCATAACGTTGCTCCAACTGTCTCGTTGGATTTAGCACGCTCGCATAAGCATGCGCGATCAGTGCACAGAGACGTATGCTCCGTTCCATGAGGCTGCATTCAAACAAAGGCAACAAAGAATTTTCTGGAATCTGACGTGAGTATCCACATCTTTCCTTTATTGTAAAATAATACACATCTTTAGTCAAGCATGCTTTGATTGGCATTCATATGCTCATTCATAATGATATGCATATGTGAACACAGCTTGCCCCGTGATTGGCTGGCGACCTGTCCAGGGTGTGACTTGGCACCAGCGCCCCCCCTGTGACCCTCATGTGGAGGATAAAGCGGTAGAAGATGGATGGATGGATTGATGGATGGATGAACTTCAGTCATCATGGAGGTTCACAATTCAAGTTCATCTTTATACTGTAAGAGTTAATGGAACAGAGCACTAACACCTGCATGAAGCTGCGACGACATCTGTGCGCACACATTCACACACTCACATCAGAAAAGACTTGTGTTCACTCATTTATTGTTTCCTCGCTTCCTCCATCCAACACTCTTGTTTTGTTCCAGTCTTCAGTCCTGGTCCCTGACGCCCAACAGTCTCTGTTGTACCGTGGACTTCAGTGATTTCACATCTGTTCAGGTCTCAGGTCTGTTTTCACCTGTAGTTCCGAGCTGAAGGAGACACTGGCATGGTCAGTAGGGAGAAAACAGGACTGGCGGGTGTGTTGAGCAGATGGGTCCAGGGGCTGGATGTAGAAGCGCCTGCGGGAGGGGCTGACTCTGAAAAAGGGCAGGGCTCGAGTTCGAGGCGGACCGGAGAGGGAAGGGGGCCAGCGTTGCCATGGCGGCGGCAGCAGCAACAAAAAGTTGACGCTGTAGAAGACACGAGCCCAGAGGTTCGGTCAGGTCTTGTTTCTTCCGTAGAGACAATCGAATCTGACGAAACAAACAAACGAGCTGTAATCAAGGCTTCTTTTACCTGAAGTCTTAGTAGCTATTTGACCAGTACAGATCAAACAATTCTAAGATTCTGCTCGTTGTCTCATAATAAACATAGTGAGACTTTGTTGAGATTCTTCAACCCTTATCACTGAGATTTTGTCTCAGTAGGGAGTGGAACTTCCTGGAAAGGGCTCTAGAGAATCCCATGCTGTAGACAAAAACACTGATGGAGAGGAAAAACAAATCAAGCAGCGGACACACAGTACTCACTGCCTGGAAACTCTGTTGACGCTGGGTGGGAGTGTAGGGACTGAACTTGGGTTTGGCTGGTTTACCTGCAGCTCTGTCCTTGTGTCTCCTGCTGCTGATGTGCTGCGGAGGAGTAGATTGAGAATAAATAAGCATGGACAGACACATGCAGCACAATAAAGGCGAAGCAGACGCAGACAGAAGGCGCTGGTCGCCTTTGTTTGTGGACATGTGAATAATCAGTGTAAAGGAAATTAAGAGAAGCTTAATCAAAGTTCCCTTTTTGGACAATTCAGCCAGAACGCTGATATCTCGCTGGCAGAGACTTCATGGAGGGTGGGTGTGTTTTTTTTCATTATTGACGAGCACAAACAGATGGCTCCAGCCAGCGAGCGCGGCAAACAATCAACAGTCAACTGTTGAATATTCATGAGCACCTGGCCAAAGCTAACTTTTAAACAGTCAGCTATGAGGAGCAGCACTGCTGCATGCATTCACACGCAAAGACTCTGCTGCTATAGTGTCACGCTTCACATTCCAGTGCTGGATGTGGAGGGACGTGTGATTTTCTGATTGGGATTTATCATTTCTCTGCACTGACAGGCGAGAGATGTGGCTCTGTTGACTGTCAGACCGACTGTGAGCGTCAGTTTTCACAGCTTCACATCCGCTAAAGGAACTAACCAGTAAGTGTGATGAGCCAGTATCTTGTGTTCACTATGCAGTTTTTGCCCCCATATTAGTGTTAGGGTTCGGCCGAGATTCCTGGACATAAAGCGTCGGTGTGACGATATTTTAGTCAGACAAGAATGCAACTCGCGAAAGAGACATCTCGCCTGGAGCTGTAGGAATAAAATCTTGCCACAAAAAAATGCTACAGGGAAGTCGCTACATCAGTCGCCCAAAGAGCTGAAACACAAACAAGATCTCAATCTTTTTTTTGTGGGCGGACATTGTTAATGCTGTTTGTTTTAACTGTGAATATAAGTGTGCAAATTAGATTTAGGTTCCAAATATGAACAGATTGCAGTTTCTCCTATTGTGTGTACCTTCACTTCTCTATCCCCTGTATGTCCATATGTAAAATATTCACTGTTCAGGTATATTCACAAACAAAGTTATCTTGGAGGATAAAGCCTTTGTTTCTGTATAAAACACTGGTCTGTGTCCAACTAAACTTTAGCAATGAACCTGTTTGAGCTGAGTCTCGGAGTTGACATGCACATTGCAGATCTCACAGTGGAAAGTTTTGTTCTGGAGTCCAGTTGGCGACTCAGACAGCGCGGCCAACTTGGCTTTGACCCCCGTCCTCGGAAAGGACTTGATGGCTCCATCGCCACTTCGTGCCTCCAGCATGGTCTTATGCTTGGTACCTGTGCAGATATGAAACCACAGAACGTGTGTGAAGGAAGGCACAAATATCTGATTTGCTGAGCTGGACTGACAAAATGGCACACTGCTTGACACCGGGATGGTTCTCAGGGAGCAACAACTGGTGTGCTGATGCTTTTTGCTGTTTGTTTTATCCATCAATCTTCTACTGCTTTATCCTCCATATGAGGGAGCTGTGCCAGTCTCAGCTGACAAACAACCACCCACTCTCACCTACGGTCAATTTAATGTGTCCAATTTACCTAATCCCCATATTGACTGTGGGAGGAAGCCGAAGAACCCGGAGGAAACCCACGCACACACGGGGAGAACATGCAAACTCCATGTAGAAAGGCCCTTGTTCTGATCCTTTTTTTTAAAATATAAAATCAAAGGACATGCAAGGCTAAAACTGACACCTGCACATAACTTTAGATTCTCACCACTGTTGTGGGCCTGCAACTGCGAGGCAGAGTTGACGGCCACCTTGCAGAGGGAGCAGTAGAGAAGACGTATCGCTTTCTCCTCTTCGGTCTCCTCCTCTGGAACAGCCTCCACGTCGTCATCTCTTTGTGTCTCCCTCTCTGACATCCCGGGGCTGAGTGACAGGGAGGTGTCAGACGGCGCTTTCACAGTTTCAGTAGGGCCGCTGCACAGAGGTGCCACCTCGGCAGTCGGGCTGAGGACTGAGGGTTCTAAAAAAAATAGAAAAAAATACGACATTAATGAAACAGAGTACATAAATAAGAAGTGGGAGAGCCAAAAAGATAAGGAGAAAGCAAACAGAGGAAGATGGATGGGATAGTAACAAACATCTTTCCACTCTATGAACCCTGACAGCTTCCAGAATCACCCATTTCAAGACTTGCTTGGATACAAAACAAAAAGTCACCAGACTATAGGTGACTGCTAGTCCTATAACGTCTTTAATCACTCGAATAATCAATGATTTCCCCGAGGAGCTGTCTCCTCCCAGCACCTAAATGAACACTTTTGTACAGAAATTATTTGGCTCCATTATCTTTTGTGCGACTGACTTGTGGAGGTTCCCTGGAGGAGCCTGTGTACGGATTTAAGGATTCTCTCTTTGCTAATAACAATGATTAGCTCTGCCTGTTTGAAAAAAGTGTCTGTTTGTTACCATTGATTTGGCCGTGCTGGCTGTTTGCTACAATAATCTTCAGCGTGCTCTCCCGCCTTCTAATACACTTTTCTCACACTAAAATTATCATTCTTTTCTTTCTTTTTTTTCCACTGGTGGCAAATTGATTCCCTCTTTTTATTTATTTATTTATTTATTTTCTTTTCTCTCGCTTTAGCTTGCAGCAACAAATATATTATTTTCATTTCCCAACACCCACACACATGCAAGAGTAGCATTTCAGCACTGGCTAATTTACAGTACGTATACACACACACACACACACACACATGTTGGAGAGCCATTGAAGTTTCACCCTTATGCTGACATATTTCCAGGCACTGCACAAATACACACACACACACACATACAGCTACCCACAGATCATATTCAAAGCATTTGCAATGTATGTTTGATCTCAGGAGGCGACTGAACGAGCTCAGTAAATGTAGACATGAAGAGGAGCGGAGGATAATGCTCAACCTTTAATCTCTCCACTGTGTAACTCAAAGGAGCAGAAGGCTTATCACATCAAAGAGTTAAAGTCGTGACTGGGAAGAGAAGAGTTATTCATTCATATGTCTACATGCACATGGTCACATCATATAGTGTATGGACGACGCACACCTCCTGATGCTGTGTCAGAGCTGGGGGGATGTGAGCAGGGCGGCGAGAGGATTTGCGTCGTGGTTTCCTTGACGACAGGTTCAGAGGTCCTGATCTTTGAATCCGGGGCATCCGCAGCTTTCAGCATTTTTGCACGTTTGGCGCCGCTGCAATGCAACGACGCCTGCACCTGTGCGGATGACAGCAAGGGAGAGGGTGTGTGAACTAACGACGCATCGTTATTCAGTGATGTGAACCTGACAGTTTTTTTTTTGTTTTTTTTTATGTGACAATGTCTGTCTTGAATAATAAAAAAATATTACACAAAACCACATTGTTTGCCAGACGTTTTAATAGAGAAGTGAACACAGAGCAACCATGAGCTACATATAAAAAGTGGACATAGTTTACTAATTTACACATTCTCCCTCAGATCCTCCTCCTCCATCCACCTCCCTGTGCCCTCCGCCCGCCTCAGCACCGTGGGGAGCAGAGATTTCAGCCACTTTGGCCCCCATCTCTGGAACTCTCTCCCACCAGACATCTGCAACTCTGACTCTCTTCCCCCTCTCCAAATCCAGACTCAAAAGTCACCCGTTCAAAATAGCCTACTCTCTGTAATTTCACTCCATTATCTGTTTACTGTGTCATTGTTTTTATTGTTTGTCTCTGTAAAGTGTCCTTAAGTGTTTGAAAGGCACAATTATTGTTACTATTATCATAATTTCCCGGGTGACGCTGGTCAGGAAGTAAGAATATATTGAATAACAACCAGGGGCTGACTCTACTGGTCTAGTCAAGAGGGGGCCAGACTAAACTCTTCAGTAGCAAGAACATTTGAACGCCTGCTGCCAAATTAAAACACAATATTCCAACATGCTATCGCAATGAAGAAATTCATGATGATATTTGACAGAATTTCAAAGTAAAAGTGTCTGTTTTTGACATGGAATGATATATACTTCACAATGAAATAAATCAAAAACAGAGAAATACATTTAAAATTCCGTAAAAAATAATAATGTTCACAACTGTAATTAAAACACCAAACAAGCTTACATATATATATGTGTATGATATAATTTAATGATGAATGTAATACATATAATAATATGATAATTATGACCAAATGTCTTATTATTAGTGTTGTAAAAACATTGATAGCAAAGCATATTTAGTATTATATTCTGTCTGTATTCTATACGTCGCTGGCAGCTGTGCCTCAGACTATGTTTTTAAAAGAAGGTGAGGTCGTGGGCCATGTTTTCATGATACCTTGATATCACGTGGTGGGCCGCATGCAATCGATTGGGGGCCACCAGTTTGACACCTCTGATCTATAGCGACCTGCAATCAGGTATAAGGTCCTGGTTGCAGGTGGCATCTGAATTTCTGGTTGCAAAAACCCATTTCATGGCCTATAACAGTTAAATCATGTGAGTTTCAATGCTAAATACTTGATTAAACATTACATTGAATTAACAGCACGTGTACACAAGCGTAATGAAAGAACAACAACTCTGCAAAGGTCAGATATGTGACATATTAGGGTGTGCACACTCTCACCACAAGCTCTCACCACTCTGATCCAGCACAAACAGCAGAATACAAGGGCAGGTCTCCTCAGCCATTCAACTGTCATGCAAGGGTGTGCGTGCAAAATACCAAGTATCCTAAAAAGAAAAACAATTGTAAGCGTTCCCACGTGACACCGCCCACCTCAGAGTTGAACCCGCGTTGACAGACTCCACAGGAACTGGTCTTCCTCTTCAGAGGCGAGGTTAACCCGAAGCCTGGACCAGTCAGAGCCTTATGGGCGCGATCCATCTGCAACCGAGGAGAAACATGGGGGTAACAGCCGCGACTGAAAAGGCAAGAGTGACTAGTGAGTGATCACCTGTGTGTCGTGAAATACTTGCTGTGTGCAAACGCACCTTCCCTTAAGATGGGCACAGATAACATGTTTGCTGAGAAGCAGCTGAATGAAGTCGATCTGGCATCAACACAACAACCAGCACACAGCTGGTGCAATACATGCACACACGTGTTTGTGCACAGATACAGCAACATTTACTGCCATTCAGGCAGCAGAATGCTGAAAAGAGTCTGGACCTGGGCCAGACCATAACAGGTTTAAAGAGACACTCAGTGTTGCATAAGAGTAATGTAGTACATTCCAGATTAAATAGACAGTGGAGGAGATGATGTAACATTTGAAAGTGTCTTTAAATGTTGTGGCCGTGACATAAGAACATGTCAACTCGAACCACATCCTCTGCTCTCCAGAACGGACAAACTACAAACTTTTTACAGCCCTCTTTAAAAATCTACAGAGGGGGTGAGTTTCCTCGCCAAGCCCTGTTCTAGGGCTGAGCTATTAAATGTTCAAGCAGCTTAAAGCAAAACATTCCTTGCAAGGTGTGACCGGCATTCACTTCTACGCATAGCTAGCTTTACCCCTTTAAGATCACACAATGTGTGGAGGTGATTGTGTTGCTAAAATGAGTGACCTCTCCGTGTGTGTGTGTGTGTCAGACACAGGTCGTAAACTCCTGGTGCCGTCGCACGTGTCTCTGACCACACAGTGAATGTGGTGCACTTATGGACGTTATACCGACTGGAGGACGGTTTCATGAGCACACGTGCTCAGCACAATAAAAACCCCACCAGGGCTCGGTGCAGCTAAGCATGCTGCACATATTACCTGTGACGACATTTGAGGAGTCACACAGGCAGCCGCCGCTGCTGAGGATCTGTGGAAATAATGTGTCTGGATGTATATGTGTTGTTACAGGTCAGCCATGTTCTCGTTTTGTCAATCCTGGGAACAGCACTGGAGATGCTTTACTGCTGAAGGCAGTTTCTTTGCTCTTCAAAAGTAGAAGATCTCTCTCTCTCTCTCGCTCTCTCTATCTGTGTGTGTGTGTGTGTGTTTGTGTTTTCTTTGATCATCACTCCAGGCGGCTGCTCTGAAAATATTCTCTGCAGTCTCTTATCTCCTTCAGTTTCCTCGCAGCAATTTGTGTACACGCAACACATATATATATATATGTTGCATCTAAAACACAGATACATGTCTTTTACGGCGTCCCACGTGAAATGGAAAAAAAAAAGGAATAAGAAATCATAATGTGAGCGTTTGCTTTCTGTCTCTGTCCACTCCTCCCTCCTCCTCATCTCCTCGGCTCCTTTATCACCGTCTGACCTTCCATCTCACATTCCTCACACTTCACCCCTCCATCTGCTCCCGTCTGAACCCTTTGCCTCTCCCCGAGTCTCCGCGTGATCAAAGTCACCTCGCTGTCTCCCTGTAGTCTCGCCTCCCTTTCCTTCCCTTCACTCCCAATTTACGCTCTGAGAAGGACTAGCACGGTAGCACCTGTGGAAAAGTAACATTGCCCCATTTTCTCTCCAGACATTCTGGGATACAACAAGCAAGGTGGTGTATTGCGTTTTCTCTTTAGACTATTGTCTATTTTAAGAAAAATTCCCAGAGTAAAACAAAAACAATGTTGTGCAGTAACACAATACAGTTTCCTCTAGGTATTGCAGTGTTTCCCAGTCCTGCTCCAGCACACCTGATACAAACGGTCATCTCGTCATCAAGCTCTGTGAAATCCTGATAATGAGCCATTCATTTGAATCAGGTGTGTAGGAGCAGGGCAACATCCAAAACATGGAGGGCCGGGTACCCCAGGACCAGGATTGGGAAACACTATTGATTAACAGTGGATGGAGGCTTTAAATACAACACAAACCACAGTCAAGAATACTTGCCTATCAATATAACACTTCAGAGAATCGACGCAGTATCACACCGTTAAATATCACTATATTCTATGGGATGATATTTTCTTATTAAACACGCCTACATGATACTACATGACCATAGACCATATATAAGACATAAAAGCCTTCCAGTTTGAAAAGTGAAGCCTAGAATATATATATCCAGAATATAACACACCCACTGGTTCCAGCTGAGAACCAACTTTTCAGGTTCAGAACCAATTTTGAATTTATTTTTTTGGTTCAAAATTAGGTTCTGAGGCAGAACCAGCAGGGCTCCGTGCCGGTGTGAAAGAGCTATCTTTGAATGGAAATTCTGCTCCGTTCCGTTGCCTTCCACTTATCTGCAACCGGGTCGCAGGGGCAGCAGCCTTAGCAAGGAAACCCAGACAGACAGCCCTCTCCCTGGCCACTTCTGCCAGCTCTTCTGGGGGGATTCAAAGGCGTTCCCAGGCCCTCCAGCATGTCCTGGGTCAGTCCTGGGGTCCTCCCAGAAGGACACACCTGAAACACCTCGTCAGATGGGTGTCCAGGACCACCACACCACCACAGCTGGCTCCTCTCGACATGGAGGAGCAGCAGTTTGGTAAGGCTGAGCCCAGCGACCCTGCAGAGAGGAAACTAATTCCGTCCAACTGAGTTTGTGATCTCGTTCTTTCGGTCATTACCCAAAGTCTTTGAATGGATGTCCATGGGAAAATGAGCCTACTTCTCACTTGATTTATAATTGATAACATCAGTAAAGAGTTTCCTCAGCAGTTACTGGTCTCATTGGTAGTTTTAAGTCTTCTTCCCATTAGAGAAAAATAGATAATTAAGTAGGACACATATGAGTGGACATGATTGCAAATGACAGTAGTGCATCACCTGTTGAATCATATCAGCCTTTGATCCATTTTTTTTTTATCCATTTTTACATTAAGAGAAATAAAAGCTATGTGACTCATGCCTCACAGCATCAGTTAGAACCAGGTCTCAGAGAGCAGCGGTGGCCTGTCAGACACACTCGGCTCCACACGGTGAGTTATGACTGAAACACAAGTGCAGTAAAACAGACTTTCACTTGGAGCCGCAGAGTCGCAACATTTATAATAACGAATGTTCCTGATTGACATGACGTGGGTTATGATGACTGAGCTGCTGCTTTGGCTTCTTTGTCATTTAAATGTGTATGTTGCCTGGAATCAAACACGTTTCTTGTTTTTTCAGGAAGGAAAAACACTTTCAAACTAAAATCCAAACAGGCTGATGAAATCCCAGTTTGCAGCTTTGGATCCTTTGACTCATGACAAACATCAGAACGGCACTATAACCATGACAACCAACATGTGGGCACAAAACAAACTTCCCTGCAGCGCATCACAAAGGTGTACATGCCTACACATAGAAGGGTCTTTCAGTGCACATGTGGAATTAGAGCATTTTCTTCTCTAATTATGAAAAACAGAAATGTGCTGAATGAAAGCTTTTCCAACTTGAGTGTGAGTGTGCTGGAAGTACGAGTGACAAACATTGTGAAGAGAAGAGGAGATTTAGTGATTTAGAGAGAGTAATGGAAAGGCGAGGAGCTAAAAACTTTAAAAAGGAACAAAAAGCGTGCAAGAGGGTGAAGGACAGGGGAAATAGACAGAAGGAGATGAAGTGGAAAACAGCGCGGTGAAGTGAAGAGTGCGACGCAACAAGAGCAAAGAAGAATAGATGAGTGGATGTAAGAGGAGGTTGGAGAGAAAGAGAGTGCAGGTTAAAATGGAAGTGGAGGGAGCCACGACCCACACTGATGAGTGATTTCTCCTCAAGAAGAACACACTTCGCTAACAGTGCGGTTCTTACATTGCACACTTAAAGTCCCGTAGATGTGCACACACATGCTTGTTTTAAATCCTCTGCCTGTCTGTTTGTGCGTCTCCTCTAAACATCTTCGAGCACACACACACACACACACATTAAAGACGAGGCAGCAGTAAAGTGAAAGGGGGAACAAATGGGAAAATTGTCACTTTTGGTTCAGAGTGGGTTTTCATCGAGACTCAATGATGGTCTTATTAGTGGTTTTCAGTCTCTGCATGTCAAGGACGAAAACACATCATGTTTTCGTCCTTTTGGCTTTATAAGCTCAGAACAAATACACACACAAAGGATGTTCTGTGATGTGAGTATTATTATAATAATACATTTAATTTATGGAGCGTTTTTCAGGGACTCAAAGTCACTTTACATAGCCTTACCGTAAAAGCACAAGAATGAAAGTCAAATAGGTTAAAACCATTAAACATTAAAAGCAGGCTAGAAGAGATGAGTGATTTGAATGAGGAGAGGTCAGAACGGCTGGGGTTGGGGTAGTGAAGGCTCCGTCTCCCCAGGTTTTGTGCTTGTGCTTGGTTCACATGGAGCCATTAAACCAGAAATATATGAAGACGTACGGCACGACTCCTCTGTAACGCAGACATCAGCTCTGACACATCAACTCTGCTCCAGGCGTGCACTTGACCTGCTCTAGTTCTCTCCATCCTCACCCGTCACAAACACTGGGGCAGACAGTTCTATGAAAAGCTCTGTGTGAGGAATACCAAGGAACCAGATCTACCCCTCGGAATGTGTGGAAATGTCACAGCTCCCTGCATCAGCGGTGATATATTTGGAAAGATGTAGGCAGCGTGTTTGGAAAAATAACTTTGAGCAGGCGAGACTCTTCCGTGATAACGATGATGTTTCGCTTTCTTCTGAGTGGTGTAGGGGAGACTGCGGTTGTCATAACAACTTCGGTGACCGACAGTACTCACGTCAGTGAATCCAGGCAGCAGGTGGAAGGGGAGGAGGGGCTTTGGGTCAGGGGACGGCTGGGTCCTGCACAGCGTAGGATGGGCCGGCGGCGGCGTAACAGTGTGACACGTGTTACCTGAGAAACATCACAGCAGAGTGGAGACATGATTCAGTCCAGGTGAGGTGATGATGATGAGGAAAAACATATAGACCAGAGTACAGGGGCTGCAACACTAAAGCCCCCTTTTCCACTAGCACGACTCTTGCCTCACCTCGGCACGGCAAGATTATTTTGCATTTCCATTAGCGATAGTACCTTCCAAGCGAACTGAGCTGATGCTATGCATGACGACGTCACATGAGAGCGATGTCCGACGCAAGAATCAAAGCGAACAATGCCGAACTGTAGCTCAGTTAAAAAGACTTAAAAATCCTAAAAACGTGGGTTTAATCTCCAACATTTAGTAAGGAAATGTCATCATTTTAACAGAGTCTGCTATATTTAGCGACAGCACTGCTGAAAGCCTGCGAGGGCAATCCCTTCCGCTGTATTTCAGTTCAGTGACTGTGTCAGACGGAGTCTGTGCTCCGCTCACGCAGGAAGTACCAAACTAATGTTTTTAATTAACTAATGACTCATTTACATCGAAAACAACTGCTTTACAAGTCACTGGTTTGTTTCACGCAGCCGTGCAGTGATGATGACTCCGTCCACGTTGAATAGGTACCATTTTGTAATGGAAAACCAACCAAACCGTGTCGAGGCGAGGCGAGGCGAGCTGGGACCATGTCGTGGAAACACGGCATAAGGCCACATTCACATTATGAGGCTGAAGTGATCCAATTAATCATCAATTCAGGTCTTAAAATCAGATTTTTTGGCACTTCAGCTTCAGAGTGCAGTTCTAGATTGGATAAAGAGAGCGGTCGCATCAGAATCCGTGAGGCTTTTCTGCTTCTACACCTTGTCATTATGAAGTTGCAGCAGCATCTCAGCTCAAATCAAACAACAATGCAGGAGAGTGTCGTCCTCTGGAGCTAAATCTCACCCACAAAATCTGCTGTGACGCAAAAATAAAGGCTTATTTATCTTATTGGTTATATTTTCTGATGGGAAACGTATTTGACGAACGGCGAAGTGAACGTGGCCTTAGTGGATATGACAGCATATCAATATTCATTTGTGACTTCAGTGCGCTACATGAAGTGCTGAGGACTATTTCACTGTATGTCATGCATTTGAAACTAATGGAGAAGATCACATGGACGATGGATGGTGCAACGGAGAGAGAGAGAGAAAAACTTTCCAAAGTATGGGGACATTTGACCAAAAGTAGATAAATGAAACAAACTGAATGGAGACTGTAAAGCAGCAACACATGAGCATCTGAAATACAAGCACACTAAAATGCTTTTTTTATGTTCTGTTCGTTAAGTGCAGTAGTAAATCAGATCGGTCAACCACCAAAATTATCATTATATGCAGCTAATTAATCATTTTCTAATTATTAATAACAACAGCAACAACAAAAGTAACATGCTGTTGTTATTTTTGCTTAAATAGACCTGGGTCTGGTGTGAAAAATTATAAAAATAAAAATAACACTAACAATGAAATGACTGATCATCAGTTACTAATCCAGATGGGAAGTGACTGAGCTAAGGAAAATAATCATTTACATCAGTTATTCCACATCCACGCTCTGAGGTTATGTTATTAATTATCTTAAATACACTAAACATAAGTGGCATGTATGTGCATGTATGAGAATGTGCACACTTCACTTTCCATCATATATACATATAAAGTATATGTGTGTGTGTGATTACGGTGTTCATAACTGTAAAGAAAAGACACTTCCACTGACTTCCATCGTCACTTAACAACTAATAAATTAGCTCTGAGAAGAAAAAAAAAAAGCTTATTTTATCTATAACACTTCAAAAACACACAAAATAAACGTACGCGTGCATATATGGCTCACACAAACATTAACATGTGTGTGGTCAAAGTGCTGTGTGATAAGTGTGTTGTTGTCACTGTCACAAGTTCTGACTCCAGGCGCTTGTTTTTCAGCGTGCACGTTCCCTCTCTCAGCTTGATTACAGCTTGATTCAGGACCAGCCCACATGTATAATCACAACCACAACACACCCATCCGCTCTGACACAGTCTGATTGCCTTTAACGAGCTATCGTCTGAATGTGTGTGTGTGAGTGTGTGTGAGAGAGTGAGTGAGTAATACATTTCTTGCATTTGTTAAAAACAGAAACCTTCAAAAAAAAAGCTCTCACAGTGCATGATGGTGAAGACTGACAGAGGCTCACCAATATACAGACCTAGTGATTTATTCTGAAATGCCACAAGGGGGAGCCTGCATGTTTTTCCACTTCAGGACCTCAGATTGATTTATTCATTCATTCATTCATTCATTGCCTACAGCTTTAGCCTCCACATGAGGATCGTGGGACGCTGGAGACGATACTTCACGCTCACGCTCACATTTGTCATTTTAGAGCAGAGGTGCCAAACTGGCGGCCCGCAGGCCAAATGCAGTCCCCCAATCGATTACATGCGGCCCACCACTTAATATCATGTTACGTGTGTGTGTTGCTGAGGCTCAGGTGATACAACACAGACAGAATATAATCCTAAATATATTTGTGAGCAACATTTGTCCAGTCACATTATGAAATGTATTACATTCAACATTAAAGTACACAAATATAAGCTTGTTTGGTGTTTTAATTACACGTGTGCACGTTACGGTTCACTTCATTTCTAGTTCTCTGTTTTTGATATTGACAGATTTACGACACGTCATAAATACTTAATAATTGTGAAGTTCACACATCAAAGTGAGCATATTTACTCTGGAAATATTGTGGAATATCATCGTGAATATCTTTATTGCAATACCATGATGGAATATGATGTTAATGATCATTTTAAGCTCATACTGTGCACTCACTAATGAATTGTTATTTTCTCCAGACCAGACTAGACGCTCATTGGCCCCCAGGTCATTTAAGCTTAACACCCCCTGATTTAAAGTGTCCAATTAACCCCCTGAATGTTTTTGGACTGTAAGGGGGACAGGAGAACAGACCGGGTCTCGAGATTCTTGTTTTTCCCTTATGTAGAGATATATATATATATATATATATATATATATATATATATATATATATATATATATATATATATATATTTTAAATAACATTGCTACCTTTTTGGTAACCAAGTAGTTATTTTAGTATTAGTAACATAAGCTCATGTGTTTCCTCTGTGTCTGCAAGCTTTGACAAAAATGAATCAAAAGTATGATTAAGAATATTATCAAACTATATTAAAGCATATTGTACAATAATTGTAATAATATGGTGAATCACAGTTCTTTAGCTCAGGATAATTACACGCCGTCAATGGTCAGAACCTTTCGTCTCATTATTAAACTTTCATTTCATCTTCAGAAGAACAAGATCTCCATCATTTCCTACATTTTAGCCGGTTTCTTTCATGCTGATGAGTAAACTGTAATCCTCACCTCCTGTTATAATAACACACGAGTGAGAATTCAAAGAGATGCTCTGGACAAACCACAGCGCAGACCGAGTTCACAAATAAGCTCTTACATCCATGTTAACATAGCAACAAGTGACTGAACTGCCTTATCAACACACACACGCACACACACACACACACACACACACACTCACAACAACAACACACTTTGAGATCGTTTACATACCAAAATACATGGCTGCACCAGGTGAGATCCAACTGCTCAGTGTTTGACAAAAGTCTCTTTCATGTCCAGGGCAGAGATTTGCCGTTCCGTCTTCTCCTCCACAGACTCTACTCTCTGTGTCTCCTGCAGCAGCGCTGATGCTGCTCCTTCCCATCTGGATTCCCTCCTCCTCCTCCTCCTCACCACCTGCCCTCCTCCTCACATCTCTTCACGATCCATGACCAAGTCTGTCCCTGCAACGAAACACCTCCAGAAACCTGTTTTTAATCCGGCAGATTGATGGAAATTAAGTTAATGAGCGTTCAGTGCCGCCCCTGGATAAATGCAGTCCTCACCGCGTCATCCCACATTAAAGCAAGAGGCACTTACTGGTGTTCAAAGAGAGCTGCTGCTCAAGTCCATCCAACACAACAGAGACAACAAGACTCTCTTCATGAAACAAAAGTCATTCATCTTCGTTCAAAGTGTATCCAACGTGTGAGAGGATGAGGGGGGGACTTTTGTTTGTTTTCTGGCTCCCCTCATGCACTGCTGTCATTTGGAAGGAGCTCTGGGTTTTTCTTCTTATGATTCGTGGAAATGGTTTCCATCATTACTCCTTTTCCTCCTGAGCGCGCGGTATTTTTAGATGCATCTTTCACTGTACAGAGAGGAAAATGATCAGTCCGGCTCAAAACATCACAACAGCTGGCGGGCACACTTGTAATCATTTACGCATACATATGCATGAATATATATACACATATCTATATCTATATCTATCTATCTATATATATATATATATATATATATATATATATATATATATATATATATATATATATATATATATATGCACATAATGTTGCTCACTTAGACTTTAGCAACTTCAAAATAGGAGATGCAGGAGATTTCACTTCCATCTTGCATTGTCTCTATCACACACACACACACACACACACACACACACACACACATTTCCTCGGAGAGTTCACATGTACTGTATTTCTTGGCAAAAGAGAGCGCGGTTCAACTTTCTTGTCCTCCAGCCCGAGCATCCTGCCTCTGTGTGAGGAAAGTGAACAACAACAACATGTGTTTTCCCACAGTACCAAACTCTAGAGAGATTAAGCTCAGGAAGGCTGTGAATTTAACAACTCTGGGAAATGAAAGGCAAACGCACACGGCGTCTTGAACCTTCATGAGTGCACATGGCACTGGAACACACACACACGACTAACACTTCTACTTTAAAATATGTAAGGTGTGTGTGTGTGTCTATTTTCCTAAACTAATATGCCTTTAAAACGTCACCATTATTGATGACTAATGTGATGTATCACATTAGCTGATCAGCATGGATTGTGGGTATTTAAGACGGTAGCTCTGTATTTATCAGTCGTCATCGGAGGAGGAGGAGGAGCCTGACTGGCAATAAAAAAACCTTTGAGTGGGAGCTCAAAGTGTGCCGATCTATCCCCCTCGCTTTCAACTTGAAATGATTGTCCATGATTTTGGAGGCTTGGACTTCAGAGTCGAAACGTACACTGATCAGCAGCAACATTAAAAACTGCCGCCACATGTTTAACTGTTGTGGCTGCATCGCTGTGTTTGTGATGAGAGAGCACGACAAAGTCTGACTCACAGATGGGGTCCCACTTAGGTCCTGCTCCAGAGATGTTTTGACGTTCCATCCATCTTCTACCCCTTTAACCTCCACATGAAGGTCGCTGGTGCCACTCTCAGCTGACATAAGGCAAAGGCGGGAGGAAACCCCAGACAGGTTGCCAGTCCATCACAGGGCCACAAACAACCATCCACTCTCACACTTAAGGTCAATTTAGAGTGTCCAATTTGCATGTGGGAGGAAACCGGAGAACCCAAAGAAAACCCACGCACACAAGGGGAGAACATGCAAACTCCATGTAGGAAAGGCCCTTGTTCCAACTGGGTCGTGACCCTGTGTCTTCCTGCTGCAAAGGCGTCATGATTTCAAACTAAATACGATATGACTTGCAGCTTCTGTATGCATGACATGCTCAGAACATATCTGCAGGCTATGCTGGACTGCGCCTCCCTGATTCCACCACACTACCATGGAACAAAAGCCATGAAGGAGAAAAACACAGTGAGATGGAAAGATCTACTCATAAACTCAATTTATCGCCTCTTTTGTCACGTCCTGTGTTGCCAGACATTCTGTGTTACTTTGAGAAACAGCAGAGCGCGTTGTGGGGATGGGTGGTATTATCGCCTTTTTTTTTTCCCCTGGCTCCTCTTCGGCAGCTGCTGACAAGTTTCTCCAAGAGTCAGATCCGTTTAAAGCTCGGGATTTTTCGCAGTTGTCGTCTTTCCTCAAGAGTAGAAGTGGTGCCAAGGAAGGAAATCACCGGAGTAATGTGTGAAATGAACTGTTGAGACGTCTTGGTCATTTGAGGTCAGTGTGGCTTCAAGTATCACCCCATGACAGAGGGTCCGTTTGCTCAAATGAGTGATAAACGTTGCCCTTCACTGACAAAAGCAGGATCCGTCTCATACTCTCCATATGTCATCACTTAAGCACAAATGTGGACCCGGCAGAAAGCTCATGACACACTTGAGATAATGACATTCCCATTTTACTCTGCTTTCGGTCTCATGTTGCAGCTCAGAGCAGCATTCCGCCGATAGTTTCGGTGCATTTCTTTACACCTGCAGCCGTTTAGCGTCACACACAAACACTGTGGCTGTCATGGCAACGGAAGTATGCAATATTATGTTAAGTGGGCCAAAAACAAGGCTCTTAGCGGTGTTTGTCGCTGGCAGCCCGCTTATTTAATTGCTCACTGGAAACAAATCTTGCGATCCCTGCTGGGCCGTGAATGCAGACGGTTGCACACGACTCCACACTCCATTATGAAAGAGGAGCCTTTAAATGGAGCTAATTGACAAAAGTCTATGATGCAGTTGAACACAATAGGGGCACACAGACATCCAGAGACACTGCTCTTCATTTTTAATTCAATTGCAGTAAGGTGAGTTGAGAGTGAAGCACTCAAACACACGGCTGACATGAACTCTGCAGTCACCTACAGGCCATAATCCACCTCTCAGCTCACTCTCTCTTTGCTCGGCTGCACATTTTTGGGGAGTAAAGAGTCGGAATCCACCGCCTCCCATCAGCTCACCTTCCCATTTGATTGGTCGCCATAACAACATCACCATGGTAATCAGTATGTATTGACTTTGAGTTCTATTTATGTGACGGTGTGAGTTGATGTAACAATCTCAAATGTGTGTCTCTCTCCACTGACGCGCTCGAGCAGATGCAGCGCGGTGGAGGAATTCAGACTTTTGGGTCACAGATGCAGACGTGTGTCCTCACATGACACGCCGGCCACCCATTCTGACATAGAGACAAGTTTGAAATCTGTCCGTCAGTGACAGGTGCACGTTCAAATCCTTCATATTACAAAACTTCAGCACAAATACATGTGTTGTTTCAGTTTTTTTCTCCTCTAAAAACCCACCGTAAAGATCTTCTACTACGAGCCAAGCAAAGTAAACGGGCTTCATCACGTCACTGTTAATTAGGAGCCACGTTAAAAAAGAGCACGAGGAGCACTTTGATTGAGTGAGGAGGAGTGAGACGGGAGGAGCCAGGGATTGGACCACCAACCCGTGGATTATTAGACAATCTCTCGGAGCCACAGCTGCAAATACCTTCCCAAATTTAAACCAGAGGATTATGTGATTTTAAATGGGTTGAGCATGTTTTTCCTACTCCCTAAAGCCAATCGACAAGGGAATATATAGAAATATGGTGGGCCTCTGGGGCTTTGAGTACATCCATTCACACAGAGAAAGCAGATAAACAAGGGAGAAGACGGTGGAGATGCATCCGTGAGTGTAAAAGGACATTTGAATGCATTTTTTTTTATAATTATGTAGGAGCCAGCATGTGTAAACAAACAAACAAACCTGAGAAGAAGAAATAAACCTGCAAAGCCGCATCACAAGGATGTCTGTGACATCAGACGTCTGGGGAGAGAAGAGTAAGAGGGTTAGAATCCAGGGCCAAAGATGCAACAAGTACAAAGGTTTCAGAGAGTTATTATTTAAAAACATGGCAGAGATATACACCAATCTGACACTAGAATAAAAATCTGTGGGTGCCGTACACTGATTGATTAGCAGGAGTCCTCGTTAAAAAGATAAATCCAGTTCTTTTGAACTCCTCTGACCTTTCCCTTCATGCTGGGGTCAGAAATGAACAGATGCTCTGTGGTGTCCTATCGACTTAATAATCAACCGGTGGATTATTACACCGCCTGTACACAGTTCATAAGAAATATCCTGCACAATCTCCCCTATCAGGCTTTCATAGTGGGGACATAATAAAACATTAGAAAATGAAAGACTCACACAGGGACACACGGGGAGCCACAGCACGTCTGTCAAAAATGCATCCATAAACACTGGCACAGGGTGAGATTGGTGAAGAAACTGGAAATTAATTATTTCCTATTTAATAAGCAGGTTGATTGTGTTTGTGAAGTGGCGATCACAGGCTGCTGCCATGGCGACAAACACGACAGCACCGCATGACCGTAATACCATGATCAATAATGCAATGAATGAGAGATGAGATGTACTGCTAAAAAAAAAAAAAACAGAGAGTAAAAGAAAGAAAAAAGCAAATGGAAGAGGCTAAATACTTGGTTTTCAGTTTTCAGGGTCAGCACTGCCACCTAGAGGTTGACAGGCTGTACAACACATTCAACTTGTGATACTTTTCCCCCATTCTTTGGGGGAAAAGTTGAGGCTTTGTAACATGCTTTGTGATAACTTACTCTGTCACTCTCTCAGTGAGTGAGTGAGTTTCTCGTCTGTGTCTGTGAACTGGCAACAACTCCCCCGTGTACTCAGTATACAAAACAAAAGCATCCTGTGCAGCAGAAGTGAACTTTTCCCCTCCAGGAATCATCACATGAACTTTGGTCTGACTCTCATACATCAGGCCTCTCTCCCATCCCCTGATCTGCCTCAGATCATCATCATTATTATTATTATTATTGTTATTATTATTATTATTATTATTATTATTATTATTGTTGTTATTGTTATTATTGCCTGTCGAATAACAGAGAACATATTTCATGGAGACACGGAATGACATAAATAATTTATTCCAAAGTAATCCCAGTGCATTCCTTTATAAACTTTACAACTCATTACACACGTTCACAACACACGGAGAAAAGCATCCATCGGCCACCACGTGGTACACGGTGCTCTTGATGTCATACTCAAAACGTAGCTGTAACGTGGGCCGAGCAGAGTCTGAGTTAAGAGCTCTTGCAGCAGCTTCTCCGCTCCTCTTGAGGCTCACCGGTCGGTCCAAAGGAGCCGGACAGAGTCACAGCGCTAATGGAGCCACGGGTCACCTCTTTACTCGCCACCTTCTTATGGATCGCTGCAGGAAGTGAAGACACGTCAGTGGCTATTCCATGGAAAAACAGAGGATGCGTCTGTCGACAGAGTCAGTGAACTCTTACCCGTGAGGACTTCGTTGAAAGCAGCCTCCACGTTGGTGGAGTCCAACGCTGACGTTTCCATGAACATAAGACCATTCTTATCTGGGTTGATCAGGGAAAGCAAAGCAGAGATCACAATCAACACGTGTGGTCATTATTACCCCTTAGAACGCAGCATTTACGCTACTTTACAAACATTACTATATAGAGTGTCTTATATCTAAAGGCAATTTTCATTTTCACCAACTACATAAACACACCTGAGCAAAAAGTACTCAAAATGGTTACAATCCGGATTGAACTCCTGAAATTTGGAAATACGTCACAGTTCAAAGTTCACTTGGGCTCGTTTTTATGAACAAAAAGAAAAGCAGAAACAGTCTAAACGCGATATAATGAATCACAACTTTGACTCTACAGTTTTTTTAAAGCCTGTATATGCGACCTATAAACACACACCGCCCAGGATGTCCATATAAGGAGTAGTGTACTATTCCCACAGCAATTAAGCATAGGTGCACCTGCGCCCATGGTAAATCAGCTCAGGGTTAAGAGCAAGCTTCACAGTGCTGAACGTTCAACAAACCAGCCATGAAATTCATAAAGATGCACAGTTAGAAGTGAACAGACCTGCAAAGTCCCGGGCCGCCTCTGTGGGCACAGTCCTGAGGGTGTCCAGGTCTCTCTTGTTTCCCACCAGCATGACCACGATGTGAGGGTCTGCGTGTTCGTACAGCTCTTTCAGCCACCGCTCTGCACTCTCATAGGTCAGGTGCTTGCTCACGTCGTACACCAGCAGAGCCCCGACCGCTCCCCTGTAATACCTGGGACCACCAAGTTAAATATACATAGATTTTAAGTTAAGTTTGAAGAAGATGAAACTGTATACGCTGAGTGTGTGTGTGTGTGTGTGTGTGTGTGCACTCACGCTGAGGTGATGGCCCTGTAGCGCTCCAGTCCAGCTGTGTCCCAGATCTGAGCTTTGATGATGTAGTTGTTGAGCTGCACGGTCCGCGTGCTGAACTCAACACCGATGGTTGTGCGGCTGTCGTGGTTGAACTCATTCTTGGTGAAGCGGGAGAGAAGGTTGCTCTTTCCTACGCCGGACTCCCCTATCAAAACCACTGAACAGGAGAGAATTCATTATTGTAGAAGTGGGAGAGTTGTTGTATTAATGCTTGTCTGGGGATTTGTTAAGATGTTAAATCAAATATGTAACAGAAAAAAAAACAAAAAAGAAATTCTGTATGTGTTCACTAGTCAATCACAGACGCTTCCTCTGAAGGAACACGTAGACTTTTTCACCCTCACATGACACCTGACACCGTGACATCACATAATTGCAGCCGTTTACTTTGGAATGAATGGAATGGGAAATTAAAATTAAAAAAAAGACATTCTCATGAAGTACAAATGACCAAAACTGTCTTAGAAGGGGCAGCAGGAAATGTACGGTTTCTCTTATTATGTCAAGCATAATTTACACTTAAATGAACAGATCACAATCACTTCCTTGTTGTCCTCCTCGGCTACAACCAGAGCTGTAAACTGACAGCATTACTTTACAGCCACACACACACACACACACAATCTCAGCTTAACCAAACAAGACTCACCTTTAAACACAAAATTGTACGAGTCATCAGACCCCATGCTGCATGCAGTGGTGAAAGGCTCTTGAATAAATAAAGCAAGTCCAAAGATGAAAAGAGCCACACACACACACACACTAAAAAAGACTTTTTTCTCTCTCTCTCACTGTCTCTGCCCCAGTGTGGACAGAGATTAAAAGGTGAGAGGAAAATAGAAAAAAAAAAAGGGGGAAACAGGCTCGGCTGTACCCACCTGCTTCCTTCTTTACATGTGGATAGGGGCAGCTCCTGCTTGACAGGCAGGCAGACAGGAGTCCTGCCCGCCTGCCGAGCCCTCATCAGCTGACATGAGAGGCAGGGCAAGTGGAAGGGAGGGACGGTGGGAGGGAGGGAGGGAGGAGAGCAGGTGAAACAGGTAGAACTGCTCATCAGGAACAAACTCCACCCTCTCCTACTGTCTCCTTTCACTCATAACTCGATTCATTTGTATGACAATAAAAGCAACCCAACAGGTGGACCTGTGCATCATTGTCATTCTGCCACTTAAGCTGCATTTAGTGTCACGTGGAACAGAAATGTTTAGGCTCATACCATAACTGAAAGAACAACAATGCATTCCTGTTCCACAAATTACTAGGCTAATGATTAGATTGATAGGTCTGTAACGACCTCTTTCTTATCTTCCTGGAACAAATTCATTTGTTAAAACACCAGGAAGCAAACTGCCGTCTGTGCACAGTACCAATCCAATCCAGTTTATTTATAAAGCACATTTAAAACAACAACACAAGTCCAAGACCAAAGTACTGTACAGTAATTATGCAACACAAACAGTGCACACAACAGCAACGACTCGGTGTCAAAGGCCAAAGAGAACCGCCGAGGTTAAACCGAAAACAGAAAGCCACGAGGATTTTGCTTAAGCAAACAACTCGTTTCACTGTCAGGGAGCCGCGACCACAAAGGCCCAACCTCGCCTGAACTTCACCCTTGTTTTCAAGACAAGCAAGAAAAGACGATCAGCTGTCTCAAGGACTGCGATGGTGTGTACGGCTGAGGCAAATCATGAAAAGACTTATAAACAAACAATAACACCTTCAAGTTCAATTGTTGGTCTACTGCGAGCAAATAGAAGGAAGCCAGAATGAGGGAAATGAGCTCACATGAGCTCCCGTTAGAAAGTGAGCAGCAGCATTCTGAGCGGGCTGAAGGCGAGCGAAGGAAGCCTGAATAAACCCAATATAGAGAACATTACAGTAATCCAGTGTAGTCATAATAAAAGCCAAAAGTCATGCCTCAGCAAAAATAGATTTGATTTTTGCCATTTGCCTAAACTGGAAAAAAAAAAAGCAGAGCTCATTTAAGTAGAGACGTCCTGCCCCAGCAAAGCTGTTCAACTTCAGCATCTTTGTCAGTAAAACTTACAATCAATGCTGTGGTGTCATTGAGACACCTCAAATAGAGGTTGGACAGAATCATCATCATTCCACGACAGCGCTAAACACAGTTCATTCTCACACAGGCAGGCAGGCAGTCAGTCAGTCGTCGGCATTAAAATGGAATGCCATATTTTCCCGAAAAATAAAATCCCAAGGGAAGCAGACAGAGCGAGAACAAGGGGTTAGAAGATAAAACCCTGTGGGACTCCACGGGGGGGAAGAGATGCTGTCGAAGACACAGAATCAGCAAAAACACAGAAGCTTCCGTCAGCCGAGTAAGAACGAAACCATTCCAAGGCGACACCTTTAATACCCACCACCCAGTGCTCCAGACAAGAGAAGATCACACACAGCAGTCAAGTCTACAAGCAGTAGAAAGATGTTTCCAGAGTGAGCAGGCAGAAGAATATCATCAAAGACTTTTTTTTTATCTTTTAGATTCATTACATTTAAGTGGGAACTTTAACCAAACTTGTTCATTTGGAAATGAATATAAACGTGTAATATTACATTTCTTAAATCTCATCCAAAATAACTCACAATTAACTCTCTTAAAAGGAACATAAGACACTGAGGTGACAAACAGTATGATCATTTGTTCATCTACATGCTGCATTTCAAAGTAAAATGTGTGTTAAGATAATGCGAGGAATGTTTAAACAATAAAAAGCAACAGACGTTGTAATAATTAATTTCATAATTTCATACTCCTACACCATCACAGGGCTATAATCAACCAACACAGGGGATGGACTGTTTTTGACCATGTTTTATTTTTTTAGTACAGTACTGTTAAAAGTTAGTTCCAACATGTTTGACTGGGAGACTTTGTTTTTTTTGTTGGGTTTTTTTCAGCTGAGGTCAACAGACAAAGCAAAGCTATCGCAGCAGTTGCCAAGGTTACCACAACTACAATGCTGGGATTTTCTAAAGGAAAAAAAAAATAAAATAAAAAAAAATGACAAACTAGAATTTGATTTAGAAACACATGGTGCAACTGTAACCAGAACAGAATTGTTTGTAAAGCCTTTCCACCATATTCTTCTCTTTTTATTATTCTCTTGATTTCCATGTTTATTTAATGTCACACAAATCATAATCGTTATCTCTAGGTACTAACGGCACCTAAAAGAGATACAAAAATAAAATTAAAATAAAACAAAGAATCAGATTAAAATGAAAGAAAGAGTTTTCCATTCGTATTCATTCTACCTGTGTCTTCTGCTTCAGAGCTGCAGTAAAGTAATGTTTGAGTATGATCACAGATTTAGATGGCGCTGTGGGGAATTCATTGACGTTTCATTATTAAATCATCAAGTGAGGGTGTGTGTGTGTGTGTGTGTTTGTGTGCGTGGTTTGCTGACTATGCTCTGACACGTCATGGATGGACACAAGGCACAGCAGTGGTGCCTCGGAAACAAAAAAAAAAAGAAGAAATAAAAACACTGTGCACCAGAGGTTTGGGCACGTTTATCCAGAATGACAAATCACAAGTTTAAGGTTGAATGTAGGGCATTATTTCCTGAAGCTTTTGCAATAAATAGTAAAAACTGTTGGGCTAAACAGTAAGTTATGTAGAATCTCAAGAACATGGAAAGAGCAAGGAATGGGACTGAACGCCTGGGCAAGATTCCTGTTAAGCTCCGTCTGTTCAACATATCTTCATGTATTGATTTGCTAGGAAAATGCAAACAAACTGTCTTATGATGACCATGTATGAAAAGGAGCCAACAGCCGATCACATCACATGGGATTAATATGTATTCTCCGGTCTTGCACAAACATATCAATGAATTAAGAAACTGTTGTGATTTCCTTGCCAGCCGACGTTTTTATTCCTTTTCTCTGAACCAGTTATGTCTCAGTTCTGTGAATATGCTGAGTGTGTGTGTATGAATTAAGTATGTATGCATGTGGTTGTGTGTCAGTGTGTACTGTATGCGATTACGAGGGCTGTGAGCCCAGCAGTCTCTCTATAGCGGCATTTATGTCTCCCCCAGTAGCGATGAGGGCCTGCAGGTTGGCCTCACGGTTGATGAAGCCCATGGCGTTCAGCTGGTCCAGCTGGGACTGGAACATCACCTCGGGGGCCTGGGTCTACAGGGAGAAAAACAAACGACAGTGTTGATGAATGAAATCATCACGTCATTAAAAACGACACAGGATGCACTTCCTGTGCATGCGTGTACCGTTGGACTTCCTCCTCCTCCTCCTCCTCCTCCTGCAAACATCTGGAGCATCTGTTGCATCAGCTGCTGCTGGGCGGGGCTTGCTCCTGCAGTGCTGGGAGAGGGGGCCGGGTTCTCTGCGGGCACGGCTCCTCCTGTCGGTATGCCAGGAATTCCACCTGGCATGAAACTAGGCCAAAAGAAAAATAGTTGAAAAAAAAAAAATCTCCATGTATATTAAATAATATAAATAATAATAAATGCAACATGTATGTGTACGTCTGTGTGGGCATACCTTGGCATGAGGCCCGGTGCTTCTGTCTGCAGCGTCTGTAGGCCTTGCTGAATCTGCATTAGAGCTTGCATGGCTCTGGGGTTGGTCATCACTGACAGGGCTTCAGGATTCTGCATCTGCAATCAAACAGAAATAGGAGCATTGACGTAACCGAGTGACTCATTTATGGTTTATCCCATGTCTGGCATTCTGTCCTGGTGTTTGAGACAATTAATCTATGAAAGTTACTCATCAACAATCACTGAGTCATTAGCAGAGGACGTACATTTGAACTAATATCCACAACATGTTTCCACTTTTACGTTGAGCTTAAGAATAAACACATAGGACTGGGTTTTTGGACTGAATGTTGAGCAGTACCTGCTGCAGAAATACGGGGAGCTGAGACCTGAACTGTTCCTGCAACTGTGGGTTTCCAGCAAACAAGGGGTTATTCATCAGAACCTGGTGGAGAGTGAAAAATAGTCAGTTTATAATTCCACATCAGGCGATGCTGCAAAGCTTCAAAGTGGATATTTCAATGGTCTTAAACTAAGAAAGGTTTCAATGTCACTGTGTGTAGCAACACCTTGCTGTTCTGGTTCTTTTGTATCATGTTTGTAAAGAGTCATATTGTTTTCATTTTTTTTAAATTTGCTGCAAATGCTATGTTCTGTGAGGGTGCACTGAAATACTGAGCTTACTGCATACAGCATAATAAACTGACCCAGATCCCACAATTTATTACAAGCTGAACTCCTCAATATCTGTGTGTTTCCTGTATGATGGTGGTTATGTGGGAATGTGCAAGCACATTCGTTGCTCTTTCCACTTCTTACCTGGGAGGCCAACTCTGGGTTTTGGGCCAGTGACTGCATCATACTGCGCATGTAGGGAGCAGAGAGCATGTTCTGCATCAGCTGAGGGTTTTCTGAGATCTGCTGCAGTAGACTCTGCATACCTGGGCTGTTGAACATGCCTGCAACACATACAAGTATGTTTATGTGAGTACAAGTAAATACAGTAACTGCAAAACTGGTATATGAAAAATGGACAAACATGCTAAATAGAGAGCATACATATATTAAAGCCTTCTGTCTTACCGTTGCCTAGACTTCCTGAACTGATGCCCAGCGGGTTGGACACACTGGGGTTGGTGCCCCCTGTGGTGCTGGTGCCTCCTGTGGTGTTGTCTCCACTCCCAGGATGGGTAGAAGCATTTGCTGGGGCCCATGGATTGGGCAGAGGCTCCCGGTTCTCTGTCCGGGACGGCTGGGCACCAGACTCAGAGCCGCCACCTAGAGCTGAGAACGGGTTGCTACCAAACTACAGGGAAAGAGATTGGACATATTAAAAAGACCCAACATTGGTCAAAACCTCCAGCAGTTATCCACAGAACAATTTCAAATAAAGGCTTACAAAAGATGAGACAAAATCCTGACAGACTGATCATATGTTGCAAATTATTTTAGATATGATCAGTAAACTTTACCTGTTCCCTGGCAGCACTAAACATGGGTTCCTGAATATCTGTGTACATCCTCCTCAAGGCATTGTAACCTCCTGGGATGCTCTCCAAGTTGCTCAAAACCCGGTCCTGGTTCCGCATCATTTCCTGCATCATGGATGGGTTCCTGGCCAGCTCCATGGTCTGGGAGGAGAGAGGACAAGGCAAGTCTCCAAAATATTCTTTTTCATAACAGCTATCAAAATTCTGAATACAATATATGTCCATATGTCATGACAACCCTCTGTAAAATGCCTAAGCTTTCCTACCTGTCTCATGAGCTCAGGGTTGTTGAGCATGTGGGAAATCTCTGGGTTGCGTTCCATCAGTGTCTGCATCTGAGGATTTGCCATGATCATTTGCCTCATCAGATCTGGGTTGGACATCATATTCTGCACCAGTGGGTTCTCCATGATCTGAGCAAGCATCTCTGGATTGGACATGAGCTGCCTCTGCATCTGCTGCTGCAATTCCATGAAGTTCCCTGAGCCCATGCCCATTCCTGCCAGATTCGCCAGGTCGCCAAAGCCAGCTGAGAGAGGCATGGTGGGAGATGTGATGAGTTGACATGTTACATTTGTGGTGTTGGACTAATAAAGGGTATTTGAATGTGAAATAGAGACACAAAAGTGGACTCACTCAAGATGTTGGGTGTCTGTGTCGGTGGTGGAGCAGAACCAGTAGACGCTGCTGTGGGAGGGGGGTTGGTTGCTGGACTAGAGGTGGATGAACTGGCAGCTTGAGTGGAGGCTGAGCTGGAGGCTGGGGTGCTACTGCTTTCTCCTGCCCTGTGGGGATTTAAAATACAACATTCAGTACATACACAGGCTTATAATTTGTCTGAAGTTAACGTTTTACAAATAACCTTGTATGTACTATAATCAGTACTTGAATTAGATAACCATTTAAATTGGGTGTACTATACCTGTCTCCTTAAAATAACGCTAAAAACAAATACAGTTAGTGATGAATAGTTAATTTGTATAATTTAACTTTTCAAAAGTTCAACTACCATGACCCGTCAATTCTTTGTTTAACAGTTTTGCCTTACTTGTGTGCTGTCTTTATGACAAGATGTACTGTTAGGCCATCCTTGATGCCGTGCTGGCTGAGGCTGTCTCCATCCTTTAGGATCTTCCCTGCGAAAATCAGAACCAACTGGTCTTGTTTGGCTTTAAACCGCTTTGAGATCTCTTCTTTGAACTGTAAAAAAAAGAAGAAATAAACAGTCCACAACATGACTGAGCTAAAATACTTCATACACTATGAAGAATGCAATATACAGGATTTTTGGATTGTATCAGTTTTTACACTCAATATCTGATCCTATGGTTGTGCCCAGTATTGTAACGATACAGAGTATCATATCAGCTCATCCCTAAATCACTCTTCACTAAAATTCATGTCTTGATAAACATTTGTGCCCAGCAGATAACAGGACTAATAAAATAGCTAACTAGAGCTGAAACGATAAATCGATTAATAATCAATTACTAAATGAATCGACAACTATTTTGATAATCAATTAATTGGTTTGAAGCTTTTTTTTCATGACTAAAACTAGATTTCCGATTGTTTAAGCTTCTTAAATGTGAATATTTTCTGAATTTCTTTGCTCTATTCAAAGAAATCATTAAAAGTTAATCATTTTGGTTTGTGGACAAAACAAGACATTTGAGAACATCATAATTTCCAGGTTTGACGAACACAGATCAACATTTTTTAAGGGTTTCTGTTATAGTTTATGGACCAAGCGATTCATCGAGAAAATAATCGACAGATTAATCAATTATGAAAATAATCGTTAGTTGCAGCTCTATAGCTAATATCACATAGTTGGAGGATGACATACTGTAACTCAATTCAGCTAGTATCACAATTTATATTTTGTTTAAATATTCCATTATTGTGTACATCTGTTGAAAATCACTACATTTTCAAATGGCCTGCTATTTCTCTGGTGGTTTTGGAACTGTTTGTGTATTGTACAAAGAGATTCTATTTGGTCCTCCAAGTCCATTCTTAGGCCTACCAAGAAACAGCCACAAGGGGGTGAACTGGCTCAGTGCAAGAAGAAGTCTAAAGTCTACAGGGAAATGAGCTTACATCCCCCATCATTATACATTTTCTCAAGGAGTTAATGGTCTCATTTTGCAAATTGTTCTCGATGATAAACAAGATGAAATGTTACAATAACAGGTTCAGCATCTTTAATCTTGTTTCTGTTAATAAAAGTACTGGATTAAACATAAATTTGAACAGTGTATTGGATAATCTAATTAATTATGGTGTAAAACCACATACTAGGGCTGAACAATTTTAAGAATTATCGCAATATCCAATTGCAATAACTCTGACTTAAAGGCCAATAGGATTCGCGATATGAGACGGAAAGGTAATTATTATTCATTTTGATTTCAATTCAAAATGATTACTGTATGATATTTGTGTAGATCTGTGAGAAATAAAGATGTTTTCTTTAGTTTGGAGAATATGATATGTACAGGTCAGGACAAGATTTAATCTAAAATGGTAATTTAACACACACTTTGGCTCACACAATTTCGATGAATTGATCAGTCCTACCACATACTGTGACTCTGAAATAAACATCTTCAGTGAAACCATGACATTTTGGCTTGCAGCAAAAAAAGACTCAGGTTCACGACCCGGTTGGAACCAGGGCCTTTCTGCGAAGTGTTTGCATGTTCTCCCTGTGCATGTTTTTTTTTTCTCCTGGTACTCCTGTTTCCTCCCACAGTCCAAAAACATGCAAAGGTTAATTTAACACTATATGAGAGTAAATGGTTATGCGCCTCTGTGTGCTGGCCCTGTGCTGGACTGGTGACCTGCCCAGGGTCTACCCTGCCTTTCGCCCCCTGTATTCAGCTGGGACTGGCTCCAGCAACCCACGACCCTCATGTGTGGAGGATAAAGTGGTAAGCAAGGGATGGAAGGTGATTATACTGACAGAATATCATACCAGTACAAGGACTAGCTTCTAAGTCAATTTCTAACTACTGTGATTTAACTACACTTTAATTAATGATTCTCAAAGAAAAATACCTAATTTTATGGGACCCCACACTATCATTAAATCTCCTTTTTCACAGTATATAAGCTTTACACACAAAAATAAACTTGTTGGAGCTGGTTTGTACACTGAGGAATATTTTAACTTCAAATTACAGAATACAATTTTTATTGACATAAAAATAAGGGACTGGATGACGCATTTGTAGAACTTTCCAACAGGTGAAACTATTGCTCTCTATATATTATTTTATATGATAGTTATTATTATGATGATCTCCAGACTGTGTGTGAAGCATCCGCAGTTCATCATCAAAGCACAGTTTTAAGGCACAGTTTGTTTAACTTTTTATTTCATTTCATTAAACTGATTGTCAGAACTCGTAAGCTTTGTCGGTGAATGACTAAAACTTGCATTGTTAGTAATAAAAAAAATCATAAAAAACACTCAAGTTGTACCTGCCGTACTTGTTCTGATTACCCTTTCCAGAGCGGAGCTTATTAAACTATAGTAGGTAGTTTAATAGAAGTCTGGACGTGTAACAGTGTTATATACAAGCAGAGGTCATCTGATTGCACAACGCTCACGAAGAGATTTACAATGAGACCTTTATGCTCAAAAGCATTATACTGCTTGGCGTAGAGTAATATAGTATATTTTCTTTTTCAAAATGATAAAAAGGAAAAAGATCAATCACGTTTGTTGTCTATTTGACTGTGAGCAGTATAATTTAAAAAATAAAGGGATATTTGGGTGAAATTTTCTGGGACTGTAGGTTATGGCTCAATAATGAAATTCTGGTGATTTGTATCTTTCTGGATTTCAAAAAATACATTAAAAGAAGTTCAAGGAATGTACTGACACAATGGGAATCACATCCTCTGAGTGTTTTCTCTAGTTTGTTCTTGGTATTTCTCTTGCTTAAGTTATACCTTTTAGTTATTTTCTCTAAATTGGTACATCCTCCTATTTTATTTGATAAGTATTAATTGCTTCCTGTATTATCATTATTGGTTTTCCCTTGTTTTATTCCCTATTTTTTGTTCAGTCTATAGCCTGTCTCTGATTATTTCTCATTGCTAACCGTTACGTTAGCCAAGGTAGTGATGTTGTAACCATTTGTCTAATAGTCTGTGTGCAGCAAACTCAAATAGTAGAAAATGAGGTTCACACCCTCTTAAGTGTTTTTGCCTAGTTCCGTTTTATTTCAATAGTTAGTTTTTTCTTAAGGCTTTATCACAGTCCTCCTATTAAAATTACATTAATTTACACCCAGCCAATACAGGAAAGACAACACACAGTGAGTCAGAAAAGCTAATCTAAAAATGGCTGCTAGAGCAGACACGCGTTATAAAAAGGAGTTTACACAATAAACAATCCTAAAGAATGCACATGATTTCATTCTAACGTCTGATTGCATTATGGTTTCAGTGTTTTGCGTATCTAAGCAAACTGTAGCTCTGAGAGTGCTGTGTATTCCCTGGAAAGCCGAATGACTCAGTGGTAGCAGGGAGAATGTTCTAGAGTGAAACTGAACTTGGGTATCTTTAAAGCTTCTTAACAGAGATGGTTAACAGATGCCCCTCAACTCCCCACCCACCAAATGTCATATCTTTGGTTTTATCAGGCCATTATCCTTGGCAGAGCCAAAATGCGGCGCGTCATTTGACACTTGTATAGCTACGTAGTAAGCTAACTTAGCTCTTTAGACGCTAAATAGCCGTTAGCCGTAAAACGGATAGCCGGTCTGTCGTAGCAATTCTTTAATATCCTCCGATTAGATGGCTATATCTCACTATTGGTGACCAGTAGCGTTAACTATTAACGCGGAATAACCGTTAGCCAAAACAGTTGTACATCCACAGCACAAAACTTTTTTAATTTCATATACTCCCAGCTAGCCGGTAAGAGTGACGACAAATGCTAACACGGCTAACTAGCTTCGTAGCTAAAGTTGTGGGCAGGGGCATGACGTTAGAGCACGCAGCAGCCAGCTCTGCGCCTGCCAAATCAACATACCTGAGTGACAGAGGCATCCTCTGGAATAGGGATTTCTTCTTTGTCTTTTGGTGTTTTCACTGTGACCTTAATAATAGTTCCCTCCGAGGCTTCGGTTTTATTATTGTTGTTATTACCGGGATCTGCGGCGCCTTGGTCAGCCATCTTTACTCCACCAATGGAACAGCTCACCGTCTGGCGTCAGCTTCCGGGTCACAAGACGTCAAAACCTCTTTCCAGAAAGAAATACACTGGTTCACGTATGAGAGAGAGGGGGGTGGAGGGAGGGGCCTTTACGTGTGTAGTTTCATGTGGGAATACGTTTTATTTACAATGAGAAAGGGGGTGGGGACTAAGACTATTATTTTTGTTTTGTAAGTCTTATATGATGTGGAAAGTTTCATATTCTTAAAAGACGAATCCAAACCATGTTATGAATATATGCTAAGCCTTTGAAGGTCCATGCCTTTGAAGGTAGAGGATAATAAAAGGATGAGAATGAAGGAGAACTTGACCCATGAAAAAGAAGGATGAGGAAAGGATGAGATGGGATCATAATTATGAAGAACTTCCTACTGTGATTAGGAACCATGGCATGCAGGGCAGCATTACACCTCTTAGTGTTCAGTCTGCCAGAAAGAATTAGAAGACATGGGTGCAGGGGTACTTCCACTTCAAATAACACACAACAACTGCCTTACGTAAAGGCAGTGTATTACATGAAAGTTAACAGATTAGGTTCTTCACAGTTCAGCGAGTCAGTATCAATATCAATAAAGAACTGAAAAGTTTGTCCTACTCTCCATTTTCTTAATACATTTCCAAAAAGATTGTCCCAAGTTACAATAATTTTGCTGAATGGAGATGAAGATGGTCCCTGGATGATGGTGATGAATAAAGTCCAGGACAGTCATTTATCACAAGTTCATTGTAAATGTTATGCATAAATTGTGAATTGTATCATGTTTCTTGTTTATACATCATAGACACCAAAGCGTTAAACGTGTGAATATGCAACAGACTTTGCAACAGAATCTTTACACGCACATACATATTTACATGTCCACTTGTTCAGTCAACTCAAACACAGTTATAAAACTCTGTAATCTCAAATGTAATCTCAAATGTATATAAACTTGAACATTTCAAATTGCACTTTAGCCCAAAGCACACAATACAATATGTACATGATTTTATCAGTTACTAAATATAAATATTGTCATTCTACTACACATACTCTGAGACACTGGTTAGCAAAGCTACATAAATGGCTCACATGACATGATTGGTCAAATTCTTAGACTTGAGCTCATCTTCTTTTGTATTATGTAAAAGAAAATCACTCAATAAATACAGATATAATATAATTTGTGAAGCAGTAGAGTTGTTTTGTTTTCTGTGTTTTGCTCAAGGGCAACAGTGCAGGGTTTTACTTCTCTTTACAGTATGAGTCATTTCTCTTTTATTATGTACTATTTTATACCATAGACTGAAGGGATGATACATTGCCTTATTTTTGCTCATCAATTCACACAAACACAGAACAAAATGTCATGTGAACGGTCTATACAGCAGTATTTCATTTCTTCCTGGCCAGTGTTATTGCTCAAATATATTTAGATTTAAACCTTTGTACGCTAAAATAATCACAACTGTACACAACTGAAGACGTGTCCTGGTGGTGGTAACGTCAACTTGGCAGCGATCTCCAGACCCCAAACTCTCCAGCAATTTCCCACTGAACTCTTATGCACAATTAACTTTGTCAGATATTAAAATATGAACCAACAAATCATTGTTTTTTAAGTTAAAACAGCCCAATAGGACAGAGAAAGAGCTGCTCATGTAGTGTGCTCCCTCTATACGTATGTGCCCTTCCATACTGCCACAGTGTGACGGTGACGGCACTGAAAGAAAGTGTCTGTTTCAGCACGTTGCACTGACACAGACAGACAGTCCTGCATACCTATGCATTTCCTTAGTTCTAGAGCAAATCAAACAAAAGCCCACAAAAAAGGAACATGGGCCACCACACCTTTTCCAAGGCCCCATGCCCACACATACACACACTCAAATGTGCAGGGTCACATGCACTGTGGCCTCTGTAGCATCTCATTCAAATGCCCCCCACACAGAGACAGTGGTGGCTGCAAAGAATTTTGCTATCATCAACAGAAAAGTGAGGGACAGCTTTTTGGTCGCCGTATTCTCTCTGATTCTCTCTCTTTCCCACTAAGTGAGCAGCAGCTCTCACTTTTTACCCTCTACCCATCTCTATCTCTACCTCTGGAAGGTGGGCAGTTTCAGAAACAAGGTAAGGCATCAAATTTCATACCTTTTTTATTTACCATAACCGTACTGTAAAGAGCAGCTTGAACATTGGTTTTGCTTTGCACTTGTGCACTAGTCACTAGTTTCTAGTCGTCCGTGTTGTTGAGTGAAGTTTTGTATTGGCTAGAATCATGTGATTTTCAAGCAGAACTTTAAATCCTTTGTGAAGTTTTGGCAGGATTTGTATTATTTCGTTTTTACGATAGCCCAGCCAAGGGCTTTACACATGCACATGCATAGTGCCACACTGACACTGACTGACAACGTATTTCAATTCATACATTATGTTTTAGCTCCTCAGTGAGTTTACAATAGTTTTGGATTTTTCATTTTAGTTTTTAATTAGTTTTGACTTTTTGCTTTTAAAGCTTGTTTGTTTTAATTAGTTGCTAGTTTTTATTTGTTTTTATTTTTGTAAATTCTTAGTGTTAGTTTAGTTTCAGGGAGTTCAATCTGAGGAAAAAAACAACCCAATAAATAAACCCAATCAAAGACTAGAGGTTTGATTCAATTAGATGAACCAACTCAACCTAATGAACTACATAACAAATGTTATGTTTAACATGTATGTCCAACATTGTAAACAAAAACTAAGTAAAAACATTTTATTATGAATTAATGAAAATGTTTTTTTGTTTTTTTTTCAATTTTAGTTTTCATTATTTTTAATAAGCTTACTCCTCAGTGGCACTCCTGAACAGTCAGGTATGATGTTACCCAAACGTTTGATTTCCTCTCCTGCAGTTGCTCTGAAGTGGCCCCATTGTCTCAGCTCAAGATGTACAGCTTCATGGGAGGGGGTCTGTTCTGTGCCATCGTGGGTAACATCCTGCTGGTGGTCTCCACTGCAACTGACTACTGGATGCAGTACAGGCTCTCTGGAAACTATGCCCACCAGGGTCTGTGGAGATACTGCATGTCCAACAAGTGCTACATGCAGACAGACAATATAGGTAAGTCATCTGTGGAGCAATCACGGAAACAAATTAAACAAATCAAAAGCACCTGTGGTTGTTTTCTTTCTATTGTAGGAGTGTATTGACGAATTTGCCTCCTTGAAATGACACTAGTTGTGTGACTAACTTGTTAGGTCTTATGCTTTGCCATAACAAGCCATGTCACATTATTCTTTTATTGAGATTCAGCAGCTGGTTTGTGTTTTTGCCAAAGGTATTCAACTTTTTCAACTACCTGAGCTAAATATGAAATAATCACTGGCTAGAAAAATCACAAAAGCACTTAGTAAAAGCGGATGTCATGTTAGTATTAATCAAGGGTGACTGTATATCCATAACAGCAGATGACATTATTGATAACGTGTACCTCTTTTTTCCAGCTTACTGGAATGCCACCCGGGCTTTCATGATCCTCTCAGGGATGTCGTGCTTTGCAGGCATCATAGCTGGCATCATGTCCTTTTCACACTTCTCCTCCTTCGAAAGGTTCAACCGCTCCTTTGCTGCAGGAGTCATGTTTTTTATCTCCAGTGAGTGCCGTCTTTCTTCTGACCTGACACACACACTCACACACACTTTGAAGCACATACACACAAAGCATAACTGACATGTTTTTGTCCTCTGTCCCACTCAGCTTTGTTTGTTTTGTTGGCTATGGCCATCTACACCGGAGTGACCATCAACTTCCTGGGAAGGCGCTTTGGTGACTGGCGCTTCTCATGGTCCTACATACTGGGCTGGGTGGCCATGCTCATGAACTTCTTTGCTGGTGAGAATGGACAAAGGTCACTTTGGACAAAGGTGGTCCAAAGGTCACTTTGGACAAAGGTGGTCCAAAGGTCACACTGTATATACATATATATATATATATACATAATAATATTTAGATTGTAGTTGTATAGTGTGTCATTTGTATGTCATTTTGTCATCAAACATAATGTACGTCACCAAACACTCTGCCTCTGTCTGTTGCAGGAATTTTCTACATATGTGCTTACAGAATGTGTGAATGCAGGAGAGGAAACAGCCCACGCTAGAGGGAGACAAACTGCTTGTGTTTCTCAAAAGAGAAAAATGCCACTTTGAGTAGAGGAGAAGCTGGACACACTGAGGCAGTGTTCACTGATCTGCAGAAGATTTGATGACTGACGCTGGTCCTAGAGGCCTTAGACGGTCTGCTTTCTAAAAGACACCTTCTTTAATCACGGATATTAACAGCATTCATTATATTAGCATGGAGTAAAAACAAACCCAGTTAAACTGAATAATGTGTCTGATAATTGTAACATGATGTTGGTGTTATCAAACTTATTAAACCTTCATTAAATCATACTGTTCATTCTGTGATTTGGCACGTTCAATAAAGTTGATGCTCCACTGCTTTGTTTCCGCTGCTGCACTGAGAGGACACCAGAAGATGGCAGCACTGAAGCACAGCACGAGAGCGGCGTGTTTGTTTGACTGACTCAAGGTTAAATCTGATACAAGCACAAGATGCTGAGAAACATTTTATCTCGAGCTACAGTTGTTCACTTCACTTCAGTAATTCACCGATCGCAGACAATGTTTCTGCTCAGGAAATGCTTCAAAGAATTAGCTGAAATGGAAATATTAGTCTGCACGGCAGAGAACAATGCATAAAAGGTAAACAGTGCATAGCTTTGTCTCAGGATTGCCCCTGAAGCTACAATATGTGTTTGAGGCTTCCCCCAAACTAATATGTTTTTATTAGGCTGTTGTTTATGGGAAATAGTTCCAGCTTCCAAGTTTCCAAGCACGATCTTTCACAACATGTTTGTTGACGTTCTCTGAGTATAGTACACTGAATTACAGTCTCAACTTTGTGACACACCTTCAAAAGGATTGTGCAGGGTCAAGACTTTCTGTTAGGTTGTAGGGATCTGGTCAGGTTTAGGTTTAGATTTGGGTATCTGATTAGGTTCTGTGAGGTGTAAGGTAAAGGGAATATATTATGGCAGTGTGTGTGTGTGTGATAGGCCTCATGATGCAGAACACAACCTGAGAAGAAGATTATGTTCCTGGACCGGGGGACAATACCGGGTGGGGTCTCCAGGCTCTGATTGTTCCATCTCCTCCATTTTAATAACTGCTTCCTCCTTTTTCTTGGTATGCATCTATTAATCACCATCATCGGGGACAAGAACAGTAGCTGCTGAGGTAATGAAGCTTTGGCTACATAGTGACGCAGAAACAATGAGGGAAATGTAAACAGTCTCTGGACCGACCCCTTGATCCAAGTTTCCATGACTGGCCCTGTGGCTGCAATGAAGTGATAAACTCTAATATTCCCAGATTATTTCTCCAGACTCTTCTATGGTCCCTGGGCTCTCACCGAGGCCAGAAGCATAAGACCTTAACGCTATAGACTCTAGAGAAGCACTAACCCTAAGTGCAGCCACAAGACGTTTTATTTATAAATCCAAGTTAATATAACAACATTTTTGAACACAATGAGTAGTTTGAGTAAGGGTGTTCATAATGTGCTACAGTCCAAGATGCAGAAGTATCATTAAGGTCTTTTCATCAGTTGAGAAATTACAAAAATACCTTCTCAAGTATTTGATAAGCCCTTAAATGTTGCTTTGCCCAAAATAGGCTTGGTCAATTATTAGTCGTGTATTTTAATTGCAGTGTGTTTTACCTGAAAACATAATGTAGTTTACACAACAAACACAAAGAGGTACAGTATGAGATTTCTTTGAAAGAGTAGCATCATCACCCTCATTCTTTTGTTTATGTGCACTATTATCTTTCTTGTGAATTGACACAGAAAGTTAGAGCGATCATCTCAGCTGCACACCCACTCTGTTGCTTTAGTTTAAAGAATGTAATGCTTGGTCCCAGTGTGGACTTAAAGTTAAAGAATAACCTAATTTGAGGAATACATACTCAAAATTCATTGAAACATTTCATAGATGAAATATTAAACTCAGGAATGCAAGGTTAAGGTCACCCACGGCCATAGATCTGCTCTCACTCACACACCGTTAGACAAACTGCACAACTGGTATTTTTCACTGACAGAAGCTGTTTGCTTAATATGGCTAATTTTACAGACCTGCAATTTTGCACACTTCAAACAGCACTGTCCCTCTCTGTGGCAGATGTGCAGCCAGGTGTGTTGGTGGGACACAGAGGCACAAACACATAAAGAAATCACAGACTAATTTAAGGCAGGAGAAGGCAGTTTTGTGCTGAAAAACAATGTATACTGTACAAACAGTATTATTATGCGACAAAAAAAAACATTGGTCTTTCACCAGTCAATGTTATTGAGTTGTACTGGAAAATTTAGTACTGCAAAATTATGTCGACACAGCAGATCCTTGGAAATACACATCCTACCCAGCCTCTTCTCCCTGAACGCTCACCAGTCTCTCCACGCTGGCTGATCCCAAACATTCCTGAAAACCACACACCTTGTCTAAAATAAATCTAAATTCTAAAACATTTTTTCCACATAACTTCGCCCTCTATAAATGCAAAATACAACCCGAGCCATTTTGGAAAGACTTTATTGTGCCGCACAGGTGAACACTAACGTGGTAATGCATTTAGTGCACACAATACACAAGACAGGAAAACAATTGCACGGGTAAACAGGGAGAAAAAAAAAAAAAAACAAAGAATAAAAAGGTATGTCATTTACACATCTGATCGGATCATAAATAAAGTCTACATGTCGACTAAGTGGTTTACATACATTTTACATAAAATACACAACTTATGAGTGGATGTGTGATGCAGCTGTGTTTAGAGGTGTAGTTGGAGAGAAGTGTTTGGCTCATTTTCTATGGATAGGAGTTTGCAAAAAAAGTATTGAGCAACAACTGTGTTACTAGTCCTATTTAAACCTTATGTTGAAAAGCTAATCCGTAATCTAAGCAAAATACATTTTGAAAACACACAAAAAAACAACATATCTCTGCACAATCAAAATGAAATGTTTCCAGCTTTGGTCAGAGTCCACTGTATCGTCCTCTGCATGAACAAACTCATTTGTCTGTTTTCACACGATGCTTCTCTTTCTCAAAACCATCTCACTGCTAGAATGATCTCAGCTGACAGACTTAAAATGGCTGAAGGATCATCTTGGTCCTAAGGTGCATGTAGGGAACACGGTCCACTAAGAGAGCTAAATATATCTCACGTTGATGCCACTCCTGTATAAATTAATGTTAATGATGCTAAATGCAGCTAGCAAATAAAAACATAAATAATCTCACATTGTTCTCTGGGTATTGTCAACGCTGGTGTGAATCCTAGGTCGGAGGTGCCCTACATGTTTCTTTACTACCACTGCTTATTTCAAAATGAAAACTTAAACCATACATTCAGTGAGAACATGTAATGAAACAACGTCTGATCTCCCTCCAGCACGCTGCACATTGTGCGTCCATCCAGACATTTTCGCTTTGCTTTTAAATCCATCTACTGATCCATGCCTTAAAAAGAGATCACAAGACCTGATAGTAATAAAGAATAAATATAGAATCCTTTTCAAGTTGCACTTGAATGACACACCGATGTAATTTAAGGTGAGGTGTAATAATACTCTATGTTTCTTTCTTTTTAAGTGAGGCTGTGTTTGAAAAGGATCAGAAAATCCCTCAACCCTGACATCACAAAGAGCTATGACACTGTAGCAACAACAAGCCCAGGGCTGAGAAGTTGGAACATGATCAATTCCCAGCGGAATATAAAGAAACATGCAGAACAGCTTATATGTAATCTGTGTGAGTTGGTGTTTTTTTTCAGCATTAGTGAGAAGTGGCTTCATATGAAATGCATCAAACTTAAGACTTATGTATGAATGTATGGACCTCCCCCTCCCAAAAAAAGATTTACAGCTGTGTACGAGCAGAAAATCAGCCACGTGATGCATGTGTTATGACAGTCACTAAATACAGTACATTTGTATTAAAATAAAACTTTAAAATATAACTGCAAAAACATCTTTAGCTCAAAATTGTAACAGTGTATACAAAACAAATGAAAGCAATTTAAGACAACTATACAAGAATGTCTTTTTTTTTCTTAGTGGTCTAAACAACTCTATTTCCTGTCTCTTGTTTCTTCTTACCCTCTGAAATGCTGGAAACTGGTTTTTCTTCTTTAATCTCTTAAATAAGATGGTCAGGGTCAGGAATGGCAGAATTCACGTCTCTCTTATTTTTATCTACCGTTTATTATCTTGGCAGAAAATAAATGAATTCACCTGGTGTCTTAGATAGAAGAAACATATCCACTGACACTTGTATTCTTTCAAAAGAAGGTCACGGTTTAACCTGTTACATTATTATGTCACAATTCTTGGCATTTGACGACTTCTAATTGTCAGTCACTGTCAGTTGACGTGTCAGTTGTCCAGAAATGTTGGTGATGTGACACTCGCGCATCAGCTCACGTTTCCAGTGATGGATTGGTCTCGTTTTTACTAGGATGTGTGCGCAACTGTTTTCCCTGCAGCTACTAACTCTAAACCAAGCGGTGACCATGTATGGCTGACAGGTGGACGTCACCAAGAGCATCTATGAGATGTTATTGCGTTACGAGGTTGAGCTGGGTGTGTGACACACTGAGGGGGTCTGATGTCTGCTAATCTGACTCTCAGATTTCCTGTTCTCTGTCCTACAGAAAGCTACAGAAAAGTAAAAGGTTCACATTGACACTTGAAAGCCTAAAAAGATCAGACTGAGCCTCATCTTGGGCCTTCACCTGATATTACTGAGGATTGTGGGATGTGTGGTTCTTTGGAACAGTTGGTACCTGAGGTGTTTTCACTGCAAGGAAACAAAAGCACTTTTGCTTGGTTTTTCCTTTGTTTTTTGGTGACATAAACCTTAAGTTCCTGGAGAAATTTGGAGAGGGCGCTCTCTTAAAATGGTTAAAATGGAGGAGAGGGGGAGTAATCCCCAGATTTAAGCAAGGTGAAAAAGGAGAACAATCGGGGGCTCTGTTGTTGGTTTTGTGGCTGTCCGAGCCATTTCAGTGGACAAGGGAAAATGATGATGCTTTCAGACTCTTGCTGTGATTCTCCTCTGGGGCAACACCCTACAATACGTGGGATAAAAACAACATCTGTTGTGTTTCTAAATGTGTCTGCGGCGATGGTGGTGATGATGTTTGTGCATGTCCTCCATCGCGATCCTGCCCCACACTCCAATTACAAATGCTTCAATCTCGCACTCATTCTCGCCGCGAGCGATGCGGAAGTAGCCGTTCTCTCCCCAGTTCTTCCCCCACGAGTTGGCAGCAATCTGGAACATAGATTGTGATTAGGTTTGACAGCTTTCACATTTTCTGATATGGTAAAAGGAACTTTTTAAAAGGATGATTTGACAGTGTCGCAAGTTCAAGTACATTTTTGTAAAAATGAGCTTACCCAATACTTTCTCGATGTCCCATCAAAGTTTTTATCCTCTCCCCACCTGGTGCAAAAAGTAGAAAATGTGGTTACTCAACAGCTGTGTCAGAGTTACAGGGCTACGGATAAAAGGTGAATGTGTGCATGATTTCCAACAAACATGCTGTCTGAACATTTCTATGGAATGTGATCACTTGGAAGCACTTGGTATTATTAATAAAGAAACCAGGAAGGGGTTTAAAGTAGTGTTTAAGTGTGTGTGGGGGGGGAGTTATGTTTCATCAAGTTAAAAAACATCCTGAAAACAGAGTATTTATGGCTGGACACCACCTAGTTCCACTCCTATGTCTATCCAATCCAAAGAACACGGAATTCCCCTTTTCCTCTGCTATTTCCATACTCACGGGAATCAGGAAGTAGACGGAAGGTTACGAGGAAGCAAACACACCCTGTGCCCCATCAATAGCATAGACAACACAACCAACCAGTGATGAAAAACACACAAACATGTCAGTCTGAACACAGACGCTTATCTTGTCCACCTCCCTTTTCCAGCAGCTTTGTTCTCAGGAAAAACCTGGCAAAGGCCCATGAATTTCCATCACGCTTTGCACTTTCATTTTAGCTTAGCCGCAAACAGTTTCTGGTAGCTATGATTAAAACATTCTCCCAAAGCTTATTCCCATCCTGTTTTTGCACTCTGAGCCTTTCATGTCCCAAGAGAGACCCAGTGTGGACCACTTGTTATCTTTTATAGAGGACAGGAATGCAGGGAAACAAAGTGGCAGGTCTCAGACTCAGCAGTCTACCACCACAGCCCTCATAGATAGTGCCAGCCTTCTATCAGCAAGTGACTTTATTAGGCCAGAGTTTCCATAACTGGAGACGCGACATAAACCACAGAGAGACACCTTAGAGACAGTTGTGTAATCATCACATTCCTAATTATAATCTGACAAAGACCGGAGAGATGTGATTTGTGTCACCTATAGCGTATATGTGTGTGTATGTAAATATCTGCATGCTTTCCTGTCTGTTTTTATTTTGACAGACAGATTTGTACCTCTGCTGAACTCTAATCAAGCCTCCAATCAGCTCACTTGCTCAGTCGGGGGACAATGATGGGCAGACTACTGTGCCCATGTGGCCCGCTTCACCCCACCGGCCCTCAACCAACCCCCTGACCTCTTCTCCAGGGCACTGATCCCTTCTTTCTGTCCGGTGCAGCCAGAGTCGGCAGCCCGGACAAAGACCTTTCCACCACAGTGGACCTCAATGCTCTTTCCACAAACTTTCCCAGGCCCTGGCTTAAAGGAACGTATCGCGATGGGATTTGGCCTATGTAGACATACGGATACTCGTGGCTGGCAGGTTAGCGCTTCACTCCATCTGTCCCCACACCAATGCCACTGTTCCATCCACATCCACTCACACAGTGACCGGTGATGAATCACAGACAGGTGTCAAAAAGCAGGATGCCTCCAGGGAAGCTGGGTATCCTCAGCGTTGCCTCACACCCGGCACATCTCCACGGTTTATTGAAAAAAAAGTCAGGGTGAGATGTAATTACAGTCCACAGAGTGGGATCCTGACATGCACAGCACCCCAACAAGACATCTCAGGGCAGGAATGTGATTTATACCGGCTAAAGACCGGTTGGTTGAATGTTTATCATTTACATGTCTATTCATGATGAAAGAAGACGTGCACACAAAAGGTACAGGAAAAGCTGAAGATCCCCCCCCCCCTCTCAACAGGTTATATTATGTCTTCATTTATGGCCAGTCAGACAAAACCAGAGAGACTGATTTTATCATAGTGCTGAAGTCAGCTGTCTGGAGGTTTTGTATTATTATTATTTCAGAGTCTGGGACAAGCTTTAACATCCATCCATCCATCCATCCATCAATGTGCAGTCAAATTCTCTCTCACACACATTCCTCAGCCTCCACAATGGACCCATTACAAGGTAGCTGCTTAGTTCACTGATTTGGAAAGTGGGACTAGTGAGCAGGAACATATCATTGACCTCACTTAAAAAAACAGCTGGGTGACTAACAGGCGGGTGTCCTGTGTTGAAAGTTATGACATTCTACAGGTCAGAACCTCCGGCTTCGTGCTGCTCTCCACACAGCACATAAAATCAGCCGCAAACAACCACCTGTCTGCCCGAATGAAAGCAAGAGTAGTCAGTAGCAGGACGGCTGGTCAGTAATAAGGCAGTCTGAGCGGCGATGAAGAGACGGATGGAGACAGCGAGAGGAGTCGTGGCAGGAGAGTGATGGAGACAGGGTGGGAAATGAGACAAAGAGGGTGGGGGAATGTAATCCAGGTGTGTCAGCCGTCTGCCCGCCTGCATATTTGTGGTCGCCATTCTTACTAGATAAAGGAGTCGAGGGCAGACGGAGGAGTGTAGCCAAAGGTGTGTCTGTGAGAGCAATAGACCTGGAGGGAAGCGTATCCACACGTACACTCTCGGCCCTCTTGTTCAAACACACGTGCAAACAAAGCTTTGAATTAGGACTAAGAGCAGCAGCTGCTTCAATTAAAATCTGATTCATCCTTAATAAATAAGATTTCTGCTGAAACGGTGACTGTTGAGCATGTAGCAGCAGTGAAACCAGACATGTGCTGGGAGGAGAGTGAGAAGTGTAAAGTTTGTGAGACACAGCACGTGGTTTTCCTGCCCGATTACTTAGACTGAAGAAAATCTTTCATCGTAAAAATCCCACCACTATCTCAAAACCCAGTGTGTTTATGTTGGGTCTAATCGGGTTTGTGCAAAGAGAACACGTCTACTCGTGGCCATGCTGTGATCACTGTAATATGTCAAAGGTTAAAACTGAGGCTTTTTGTCAGTACAGTATGTGCAACCATTCAAACAACCATAATATAAAGGCGTTATACAGTCTAAAGTGACACTGTATAGTGGTAACTTACCCAGTGATCCTGACTGAGTGTGTCCCATGTTTGCGGTACTGTGGAGGTTTAGTGAAGCTGACATCAGTGTGCTTGTAGATCCCACTCTTATAGACAAAGAAGTCCTCATGGACCTCCATAATCGCTGTAAGAACACACAGGCAGGGAGAATTAGTGAGCGGATGTAACACACACACACAATATGACATTCCACACAGTTGAATCTATTGTTAAAGGGGGAATTAAAAAAAATCGTAGTGTAATAATCAAAAAAAAAGTAATTGTGTGAGGGGTTTTTTCCATGCAGCTTTCATTTTCCTTCTTAAAAGGTAATATCCTTTTGGATATGAAGCTCAGAAAGTCCCTCTAAATCCCATGTTCGCGTCTGAGAAAATGAAACTTATAAAAATACACTGATGTACTAAAATACATGATGTCTAAAAAAAAGTCAGACACAAAAAAGGAAACTTGATGTGAAGCCAGCGATTCTTGCTAAAGAGACACACACACACACACACACACACACACACACCACATGAGACTGCTCTGATCGGACAATGGTCCAGATGGGCAGCAGACAGAGAGGCGGGCTTGTGAAGGAAAGGCAGATCAACTGCCCTGACATGTCGACCCATCTTTTCTGACTAACCAAATGAGGTCAAAGTTGAAAACCTGGGCAAAACCCTCAGAGTGATAAGGTCAAGCATGACATCATCCTAGGTCATATACCCAACATAAGGCTTTAAGTTGCACATATCTAGATTTGTGCGTCCCATGGGGGAAGCAGTAATGCACACTGAGAGCAAACATTAGCATTAATATACAATTTACAAGTGGATTTTCAAACAAGAAACACACGGAGGCATCACATTACCTTGCACAGGGCCATTATCCATGATCTCCTTCATAATCTCCTTTTGCTGAAAGACAAGACGGAAGGAAGAATTGATAGGCAGAGCAGAGAGAGATGGACAGAAAGATCGTTACATGTCAGGGAATTGGAAGGATGACAACAACACCCCCCACCCATGATGATAAAACTTAGATAACAAGATTCAGTGCAGGGCCCTCGACTCAGGCCTTAATGCTGGGCTTATTGACTTCACGAGACGTTGGGTGACAGAAAACAACAGACTATAATGATTTTGAGAGGCATTATCTGTAATTTAACCTGGATGGATGCAATAATAATAATGGAGTTGAACAATAATTACAAATATAAAAGGTCAGAAGTGCTGTCATGCAGTACTGTAGACTCGAAGAGGGTATTTTAAAAGTACCCATAAGAATCTTGTGGAAAATGTATAATCATTTAAAATAAAATAAAAATTTCGTACAATACATTTTACATTTACTTTTGACAAGGGCCTTGCTTCCGCTTGCTGGCTGTCAGGATGCGCAGCCATGTTTCTAAGCAGCCCGAAACCAAACCAGCCAGAGCATGCATTTTGCATTTTAAAGAAGAAGCTTAGTAAGAGTGGAGTTATTTGATATACTGTAAGAAGGTAAACATGTAAATCAAAATCCAGACACACTGATGCACTTGAAGTGATATCAATATCATGATTATTATTTATGATGTCTAAAGTGCAAAGTCTGAAAAATTGGTCTGATGAAATCACTGCCATGTTCATCCAATATCTTTCACCTGCCGGGACCATGAAAGCTGGCCAACACACAAGTGTGCGCGCTGTTGAGTACTTAATCCCACACATTCCACATCCTAAAGAAAGTACGTAGGAAGGGAGTGTGCATGAAACACTTCAGAGAAATGATTTCTACTGATTAAGTCCCAAAACTGTACAGTGATTTTATAGAAGCAACATGTTCACTGGAGCCTCGTCTTGAACTGATGCAGGATCGCCTTTTATGAGTTTGAGAGATGTTTGTGTGCATCTGCATTGTGTGTGTTTACATTGGTTGAGAGCCTGTAGGGCGGTGTGGACTGGTAGATTTCGTTGTGGTAGTTGACTGTGTTGGGACAACGCTGCGTGGCCTGTCTCTTCCCCCGCCCGACTAAGCGGCTTTGCATCATACATCGCCCCACCTCCGCTGGTGTTTGCTGAGGAGGTACGTACGGGTAACAGTCTTCTGTCACCACTCTGTGAACAGGGAGGAGAGGTGAGATGATCAACACAACATATTAGAACACAATAAAGTAAATAAAATGGCTTGCGTTGTTTGTTTAAAAGAAAGGCTTTACCCTCTGCGCCTGAGGTACCACCAGGCTCCGTCGACGCGCCCCCCTGCACAGCCTCCCTGGTTGCGTGTGTCACAGGAAATAAGATTTTGGGGAGACAGCTGAGGAGTCATGTGACCCATTGACTGGATGGAGATTCTGTCCGAGGCCACAGCTGGTGAACATAATTGGGTCTATTACAAACTATACAGGCCAAAACATATTTATGAACACATCTAATCATACGTTTCTTCTTTAAGTTCTAAAATGCAGGAAACTACACACCCATCAATTCTTTTCAGGTGACTGAACTTTGTCTCTGTCTGCACAGAGCATCTGTGTGTTTTTATGTTTCAGCATGTCTTGTAATAGTATCCCATGTTTTCCATACCATTCCCTACTATAATAAATCATGTTCCAGTCCTACCTGCAGTGGAGAAAGCCCACGAAGCAGCACAGTTGCCCTGGTCCAGCGGCTCGTGGATCTTCCCTGGCCACTTCTCTGCCGAGTTGAAGTAGGACGGCAGCTGGTCACTCTGTGGATCCATGTTCATCTAAGAGAAACACAGTAAGTCAAAGTCAGAGTGGTCTCATGATAGTCCTCGTCCTGACAGCTTAATCACTCCTGTGTTCCCTCTAGACTGTTCTAGAAAAACATACTAAAATAATACTTTGGAAAAACAGTTATCATAACTGACAGGTAAGAGAGAAATGATCTCTTATTCACTGATGATTAGGATTATTGAGCCCAGGAGGAATCTCTGATAATGGAACCTTTGATACAAAACCTTTAGACCATTTCATGTATAACTGACTATTTGCCCCAACAGTAGTCACAGGATTCAGAAGGGCCTTTGCCTCTATGGTGATAATTCTTAAATAGTACAAGGGTGTGGTCTATCAGGCACATATTTGTCTGATAGAGCACACTCATTCCGAGGTGCTTCCCGGATGCCAAACATGCTCAATCCATTAGTCTCCTCTCCAAGTCGTATGCTCTCCTAATCTTCCTGTAATGTGTGGAAACGCAGCACACGCCGCTGTGCAACTTCCTGCTCCTCTCACTCATTAAGAGGTTGGCTGCCTGAGCTGCATTCCTCTGATTAAACAGTGAGGTATTCAGGGAACAGATCACCACCTCATACATAACTCAGGAATGTACCACTGTTCACAAAGTTACAGTTGTGGAGGGTCCAGAGTCCAACAAATCAGACACCTGAAGGAGTGATAAAAGCTGCCGTGATACGGTACTGTAAGTGTCTGCGTGAATGGGGAAAAGTCATTTCCAGTTTTACGCCCCTTACGCAGGAGTCAGCAGACACACAGGAAACTAAAGAGAGAGAGAGAGAAATATTTATGAATGGGCTACAAGGCTCTGATCCAGCCCCTGCCACAGGTGGGGACACGCACACGGCGGAAGGAGGAGGAGAAGTTGAGAATTTACAGGTGGAAGAAGTCAAGGAATGCTGCATACGAGACGTAAAGAAGGAAGTGAGGAGGGATAGATGGAGAGATGAAGGGATGGGTGTGGAGCAGTGGTGGGGAGGTGCAGACTGAGGAGGACACTGCCACCATGAACCTCCATCTTCTCCCTGCATGGTGTTTTGGTTCCGTCTTATGTAATCTGTCTGGGTGAAATGTAAACAAAGACTGAGTGGCTGAGAGCAGACAGAGGTTCCAGACGGAAACGCCATCACATACCAGCATGCTACTATAATTAGGTAAAAAAAAAAAAAAATTTTTGATCAGCACTCCCTTGTTTGGTAATAGATCATAAAACCTGTCATCGACAAATCTCAGATTTAGAGGAAGCATGAAAAGCCACAACAAAACTAGTTTTCCACACTTACTCACACCCTGCACAACTATACTTCTCTCTTCTCTTTTTCTTGAGTTTCTGGCCGATGAAAAGCACAGAGTGTATATACGTGAAGAAATATTGACTAATATCAGTTAATATCAGTGTAAATTTTATTTTATTTTCATAGGGAATATCTTTAAAATATAAAAAAAGTTTATGGTGAAATCCAGGGTTAAAGGGGTGTAAGAGGTTATGCGACTAGCAACACATAAAGAAACATTTTATCTCTCTTGCCACCTCAGGGCAGATGTCAGATGTGGGGATTCATGACTGGACAAAAGGGAATTTGAGGAAAGAATGAAAGAGTATTGTTTCTGTGTCTTTGAGAATTTCATTTGGTCATTTGTTTGGTCAGTCAGGTCATGAAAACCCCAAATAAAGAAAATGAAGACAGTCCTGTACCTGCATCTCATTCATGTTCATGATAGTCTTGGAGGGTCTCTGCGTCCCCAGGCGGTACCGGATCCCTTCGTCCAGAGTCATGCCAGACAACTGACTGTAGTTAGCCGCCTTCCACCTGAAATGTGTCATAAAAGAACAACAAAACATTTGTATCCATATGTTGTGTTTACATGTGTGTGATTATGGGTTTGCTTCTTACCCATAGTTTCCTCTGTTGACTGCATGAATCATGTCCGGATCCATCAGACAGGCGTTCTGCTCACACTCCCATCGCCCTGTAGTCCCACAGGTACTGGAGAGACACACAGTAAAGACAGTGAGATGTGAGACCTTGAAATGTATCCGATGTATGAAGTCAGAAGCTAAGGTGGGAAGACCATCTCGGACAAATATGCCGAGGTTTCCCGGAATTCCCAAATAAGACATGAATTATGAAGAATTACAGTAAAGAGAAGGAAATGTTCGAGGGAACTTTCAGCCTTTTATGGCTGCAGAATGCACTTCTTTTTTTAGTGAGAGGGAATGAAGACGTGATAAAGATGAAAAAGCAGGATATTAGTGTTCAGATACTCTCGCTTTACTTGTACGTGGGTGTGTAACCTCCAAGTAATGTCCCTTTATCGTCCCCATAGAAAGGTTTGTTTTGTAGTTTTAAGACAGATGCAACCTTTAACAAATCATATAAAGAGAGAGATCTACCTTTTTCTGGCGCCACTGAATCTTAAACTCCCCTTAATCTGTGAGCATGTGCAATGCAGTGACATTAATGGTGGGGGAAAATCTCAATTGTCTTGTATGAGAAAATGACGAGGTCAGATGGAGGGATTTATATACGCTAGAAAAATGTGCGACAGAAACTTGACTCACTCGGATGAGTCACTGTCATTGATAACAACTGTGTGCACACGACTACAGTTCACCCCTCATCGATACTTCAGAGTAAATTATTTCAGCTGTTGCTCAATAAAAAGTGTAGTTTTATCAAAATATCCTTGTTTTTTTTTACAATGACCCTTTCTCAGAGGCAGCTGCATGGACAATCGAACATAACATAATTACTCATTTAATTTATACATTTGTAAAAGTCACATCTTATGTCAGTATTTATTCTAGAGAAATGTCTGTGAAGGAAGAAGAAATACCTTTTGTTTTAAGTTAAATGAGGAAACACTGCTCTCATGCCTGCACTATAGTCATTTGGCCTAGCTTAGCATAAACCCTAAAGACTGCTAGCCTGGCTCTGTCCAAAGGTAACAAACTATTTCAACCTCCCATTGTGTTTTGTTTTTTCAACACAAAAACTGAACTGTACCAATGACACGTTGGTTTGTTGCAGGATTCCGTTTTAGAGCTGATACTCGGCTTAAAGGCTGACCATTGTGCAACAAAATAAACTGCAAACGTTTTGACATTTGGCTTATTTTTAATATTCATTTGTGTTTTCATGTGGTTTCTCTTGTGTGACAAGAGTTGCTGAACCTACAGTATGTACTGAGTAAAGTAGAATATATTGTGTCATGATGATGCCAGTGTGATTTCCATCATTGTAAGAACTAACACAGAGAGAAAAAGAATGAGGGGTGTTTCCCATGCAGACTTGTATAGACTGTTATCTAAGTCTACTGTTCCTGAGAAATTATGTTTACTGATACAGAGTAGGGAACCTTTCCAGGAGGATCATTACACACACACACACACAGGTTCACGCAGCTATCCTTTTAAAGACTCTGCATTGACTTCCATTCATTTTGACGGCGGTATTATTATCGCTAACCATAACCAGTTAATGTCTAACCCTAACCTTAGCCTAACCACAATCTCATATATGAGCCCTTAACTCAACCAGTTTCTAAGAAATTACATGACATCCTGCCTCTTTATTACCAAGTTTTGGTCTCCATGAGGACTACTGGTCCTGACAAGGTCAGAGTTTACAACAGAAAGGGTCCTAAAGAGGTTACAAATACAAGTGTACACACACACACACACACACACACGCACACACACACACATAAAGATAAAATGGTCAAATTCCTTTTCGGTCACACTGCATCCTAGAGTCTGTATCACTTGTCAAACTGCCCACCTCCCTGCTGGGACACAAGGACAATGTTCAAGCTCACGCACACACGCACACACACACACCTACATGCACATTGTATAAACACAATAGCAGAGTTTAGACATGTGACTGTTTGTCCAGGGACTGGAACCTTTAAGTCTAATTTTTCTTGCAGAAGACTGTAAGATTGTTCTGACCTCCGGGACCTCAGTCGCTTCAGCCGCAGGAACAAAAAGGCATGCAGCTCAGTGACAGAGGGTCAAAACAAAACCGTAAATTCACACAGAAATAGAGCCGGGGGTCTCTCTCATGCATACACACAATGACAGACTTATGGAAACAAGAGGGATGAAATCCAAGATCTGACAGTGAGAAACCAAGTTTCACATCCCTGTCACATTCTTTGTGGAGACAGAGACCGTCTCGACTGAGGAGACAACACACACACACACACACACACACACACCTGCCAGGTCAGTGGAACAGAGCCATTTTTGTGTGCGCTCTAATCTGACATTATCTGCACCATCGACAGTGTAGAAAAAAGTCCAAGGTGGCGTTGTCTGAGGTCCAATCTGAAGTACGGTACAAGCAGGATGAAGCATAGCTGCTTCTGTAGGAGAGCGCTAGTGCGAGCAGGCGGTGCCACGTTTCAGATGATTTGGAGGAGATAAAGATGTTATCAGAATGCCAAAGGCCTCAGGGAGGAAAAGCAGGAGATCTCATTAAAACAACTACAACAGTCTGCCAAACTTATCATGACACTTATCTTCTCACACATGACTGCACATATGAGCATTTTTTATTTTTTTTCCTAATACCCCACTTATTTCTGTAATGATACTGTACAGAAAGATAACGTTTGTAATGATTGTGTAAAAGCTGCAGTGCATAACTTTCTGTGGTTTTTTTTTGTTGGTGAAATCACTACTCTGCATCTGTTTGGTCTTCGTGAACAGAAACATCCATCCATCCATACTCTACTGCTTTATCCTCTACATGAGGGTGGGGGGGGGACTGTACCAATCTCAGGTGGCATAGGGCAAAATACGAGAGTACACCCTGGACAGGCCATCAGTCCATCACAGGGCCACATATAGAGACAAACAACCATTCACACTTACACTCACACCTACGGTCAATTTAGAGTGTTCAATTTACCTAATCCCCAAATCTGCATGTTTTTGGACTGTGGGAGGAAACCAGAGAACCTGAACAAGACACACACACACACACACACACACACACACACACACACACACACACACACACACACACACACACACACACACGGAGAACATGCAAACTCCATGCAGAAAGGCCTTTGCTCCGACAGGGCAAGAGTGCTAACCACTTCACCCACCGTGTGGCCATTGAGCAGAAACAATGTAATATTATTGTACTCTGCATCATTCATCTTTTGTCTAAGCAGCAGCAACACAGGGGCACGGACAAGAAGAAGCAACTCCCTCTGGGTCTGGTCTTGTTGTGGCAAGGGGGGGGGGGTTCAGACCAACGATGACCCATCATCTAGTGCGGAGGAGAAACCCCAACGTGACAAGAATTTGACTCTACACACGATGCCATCTCCAGCATGACCCTAGACTCGTCAAGCAAGAGCAATAATGGAATGGAATGGATTTATTCTTAATAAAGAAGTGGTTTTTTAGCTGAATTTACTGAACTTTTTGTAGGTGATTCTTTGTGTTTTCAGTGATTCTCTAACCGTGTTTCGCTGTTGCCTCTGTCTGTCTTGAAATAACCACTACACTGAGAAATAGCACAGTACAGTGCGCGTGGGGGCTCCATCATTGCTAATGAGTGACTGGAGGGAGAAGAGGAAAAGCTGTCCATGGAATCAAAGCGGAAGGCTTGTCTTCCTCCTCCAGCCAGGGAGGACACACATCTGGGAAATGAATAAGTGAGGAGGAGTGGGTGCAGGAAAAGGGAGTGTTTGTCCCTGTGTGCCATAGTTGTGGTGCAATTTTTCAAGCGTCCATGTGTATTGCCTTAACAAGCCTGTGTGAGAGCGTACGCACAAAACACTCTTTTGTTTGGTGTAGAAAGGAGGAGTTAGCAGAAAAAATGCTTCTTCTTTTTTTACCAGGAACACTGGGGGTTATTTTTAAGCACAAAAGTCTTTCCTGAAGAAAAATGTGAGGCCTGCCATTCATCAACTTATCCTCGCCTATCTGCAAACCCATCACACCCTTTAGGTCAAACCCAACTGAGCTGTCTAATTAAAGAGTCAGACCTCAGCCCTGGACCAAACTGACACACCAGCTTCAGGAGATGAGCAGGATGCTTAAACAGGATCATTTGGAGATCAGTGAGGTCAGCCTGGTTTAAGTTGGACGTGTCAGGACAAACACTCACTCGCATGCAACTAAATATACAGCGGATGCACAAATAGATGTTACCTTTACATTAACACGCAAGTGTGCATGTTCACACACGTGTTCATGTACAGTGTCTTTGAGGAACATCTGATTACGCAGATGTGAGGAACCATAGAGGTGAGCACAGGTGAGGAATTCAGTTTTCCTTTTTTTTTCTGCCACCACTCTTATAACCTCCTCCATCTCTCCTCGTCCCAAGTACGTCAACAACTGTGCAATGTCTCGTTGACAGTTGTCCACTCAGAAAATTACACAAGGAGCCAAGGAGATACAAGCCAGCTCACTGAGTCACTGCAATCTTATCTAAAAAACTGCTTTTAGGACCTCTTCATTTAAGGTCAGGACCATAATATAATGAACAGTGGTTTGTTTAAAGGTCAGTAACCTTGAAGTGGACAAAATAATGGGACCCTGTTGAGATCTACTCAAGGAGTCAGGATGTTTCTCAGTTGGGATCATTTGGGAGTGATTGGCATAACATCACTATAGACAAACAAAGTAATTACAGTTACATTTCAGTAATTCTCTGCCTTTAAATATATAGTTGGTATGGTTTCAGGAACTCTCTCCTGTTCAGCATCTGCATAAGCTACAACAGTGTGACGAGCACACTGAAACTACAGCAGCAAAATGGAATTCAGCCATCATTCATTTTATTGGGTAGACCTGCACATTTGCTGCACACGTCAAAATGTGTGTGTGTGTGTGTGTGTGTGTGTGTGGCATGAACTTCATGTCATTATTAAAGTGAGATTACCCAAAATGTGAATCTAAAAATTGCTATATTGCCAGATTGAAAAAAAGACTAGTTATTGCTCCCTAAAGCCATTATTGTGTCTAGTAATAAAACCATCAGTTGTTTATTATTATAAACACATGGTGTACACACACACACACACACACACACAGCAACCTACTTGCTACAAGGCCACAGTGCTAGCCACATGCATCGTTCTGAACTGATGCACGTGAGGTCCAGTCCAGGTTGTATGGAGGTTAAGTGGACACTGAATTGTCCGTAGTTTTTGTTTTCATCTCTATATGTTGGCCCTGCCATGAACTGGATGTACCCACCTTTCGCCCCCTGTCAGCTGGGATTGGCATTCAGATCAATGTGTTTAAAAAAACATAATCCTCTGAGTCAATAGGAACTTTGACGAAATACGAAAATACAAGACATACAATTGAATTTGTTGTAATGTGCACTCATGGTGTCTTGGTCTGTGATCTCTTAATACTTAAAGGTGAAGTGTCAGATCCAGTACACTGACAGCACATGTGGGTAAACCGCTCATACGGAGGGAGGGGGAATGTTTTTTTGACTTTGAGCAACTTAAAGGGACATTGGAGGGAAAAGCCCAGGATTTAAGAGGTTAAGAGAAAGAAGTGTAGAAAGAAAGTAGTGTTTACATACCATAAATTGCAGTTTTCTTTGTATGTTTGCCCTGTAAAGAACCTGTTTCCATTTCTTTCGCAGCTGCCTGAGAGGAGACAAAGAGAAGGTTCTATAAGTCTCATGTGGATGAGTAACAAAGATCACAAATCTAATTTCACAAAAGTACACTCCCTCACAAATGATACAAACAGAGGCTGACCTACATATACAGCTTAATATACTTAATACAATGCAAACACAAAGGTTATAGTCCTTCAAATACTTCTACAATAAACCATCTTAAGAGTAACTTGTAGAGAGTGTGTGTGTGTGTGTGTGTGCGGTATGCCTGGGTCTGTGTACGAGTATACACAGAATATGTGAGGTCTAAGGAGTTCTGAGCTCTAGTAATCCAGGCTTGGAATGTGGTGTTAGCTTCTATCCCAGCTTCCCAGGCATGGGAATGCTTTACCCAGATTACGCTCAACTTTTCCTCTCCTCTGAGATGGAGGCACAGGGCGACAAAAGTGTGCAACGATCATAATTGAGCACCAAAAAAAACAGTAGTCAGCATCAGTGAGCTCCAGTGGGGGCGTTAAGTTCACTCTGCATTATCATAAACCACAAAATTAGCAAAGAGTGGCAACGTTTGAATAAATTCGTACAACGACGCTCGAGCTTTCAACCTCACCTGCTGACTTGGTGACAGGCTCACGTCCAAGTGTATCTACAAGCTGATTTACAGCAGCTGGGGCTGTCACAGTATGGATTTCATATAGAATTTACAGCTGGAAATCTGCAGCATGTGTATGTTCTGCTCACCTCTGGTGCAAGGATTTGAGCTGATGGTGTAATTTACGACTCTGAAGCCCATTTTCCCCACACAGCTGTCTCAACATGCCAATTACAACTCATTTAGTGCTTAGCTGCATTGTGGGACAAGTCAAACTTTTATGGAGAGGTAATTTATATACAGGAGACTGTTAAGCTGACAGTCAGCGATGTGATTTCGTGTTAATGGGTGGTTGTGACATTTTTTTTGACTGAGCACATTTTGTTTTCCTATATTTAACTCCAGTCCAGCTGTGACTGAACAGCAGCACGAAGCAAGAGGACTCACGTATTTTCTGCTCAGGTGTCAAAACCTTTGATTAGATCATGAGGTGCGTGTTGAACACACATTCGTGTGCACGGGTCCCACCTCATGATCCTTCCTGCCTTGTCACCCAGGGAACACATACCTGCACCGGCTGCCCCTCCACCCCCAACCCCGCCTTCATTGTCTGTCTGTCCCTCCCTCTGCATTGCCCGCATTCTTTCTCCTGACCTCCATTCATCCTTTCATCCCTCCCCCTGTCTGGGTTAATAAGAAGCCTAGTGTTCCCGTCTCTGTCCTCAGGTAGGTCTCTGCTGTCGCTGACACTTTTTACACCTCTGCACGGCTGGAATGTCACATGACACATGTGTGAGTCCAGAGTCCAGATAACTGAGCACTGAGACAAGCTGAAGGGGGGGAATATGGAAATGTGACGTTCTTGGCGATTGCACGAAAGAGGAGGGAATACGAAATGGCAAGTGCTTTCATAGCATAGTAGATTTCTTTTTTCCTAATGTAACAGGGTTAAGTTACTGCAGCATATTTTAACCTTCTGCAATTCATCACACACCTGATACTTATTTGATTTTTCCTTTTCATGTTATAATTACAAAATGTATGTAACGTTTTTTTATTGTTAAGTTTTACCCTGACACGGGAGTTTATGGTGTCATGTGGAACCTTTGTGATTTTGGGGCGCCCACCTGGTATTTAAGGGTGTGTCTCTGTGGGGGAGGTACGTGATGTGTGCTTGTGTTATTTCCATATTGTTGAGCATTGTCATGCACATATGGAGGTTTTCATGCTAAACTTGACACACTTGGACACATGTTTATTTTATAGATCATCATGGTCGCAATGGTGGCATGTTCAACTCCACCCCTGGCTGATTGTACTCAATTCCATTGTAAGTCGCTTTGGATAAAAGCATCTGCTAACTGACATGTAATGTAATGTAATGTATTTTTTTAAAAAGCAGATGTGTAATAATAATTCATTCTCAGGTCCTGCTGCTCTGCATAGTGGTCCAGTCACACATAGCTTGTAAGTGGGGTCTCTGTGTTACTGAATAAGCCTAAAATACAGACCTATACCACACACTTCTGTAAATCTCAGAGACGCACACATCTGCACTCATACTTACCAACAAAAGGTGGCGCCACGCCTAAACAGTGACCCCAGAAATCCGGGCAGCAGTCAGAGACAGTGCGGTTGCAGAACAGGTCACAGTAGCAGATGGTGTCCAGGTATGGCACCGTGCACTGGTCGTCTCTGCCCGGGCAGCAGCCTCCTCTCCTCTCGCAGTAGGAGCCAAATGGATCCCTGACGCCACCAACATGGAGGGGACTCGCAAGCTCCCTCTTGGTCCTCCTGGACAGGACTCTGTCTGCAGTAACTTCTGCCACCACCAGGAGCAGCACAGTAACAGTGAACAGGATGAGCTTCATGATGAATCTGGAAAAGGAAAGGGAACAGAAATGTATGCAAACGTGAATCTATTTAAGCTGTAAAAAAATAATTAAAATATGGAATAAAAGATGTTTGTCTTGTTTTCCAGAGACACAGTCAAAGTGCTTCACCAGGAGAAAGGTGAGTGAGGAGAGCAGGTTAATTATGGTGTGACTGCTGCCAACACACTTCCCACCTCAGGCTGTGTAATTCATATACACACACACTCATTTATTTGCTGGCATTCAAGCACACGGATACATTTGAATGCTCCAAAAAAGGCCCATGTGATCATTGGAGATCATCTGCTTACTTCTGCTAACCTTAACCAACTTTACCTTTCAGGATGCCAAGACAAACAGGAGCTAAATATGAAAATGGATGGAAAACAAGCACTTGAAATATGTTGCCTTTAAGAGAGGGTGAAAGGCTCGTTTTTCCAGGTGTCCTTTGCAGTACAAACTGGGATTTAATTCCTCTTCCACCATGTCTATTAGAATGGGATTTAATCCAGCTGAACTGTCATCACGCTGTGATTAAATGTTCTAAAACAGAATCACCAGTGCAGTTACTACCACAGGGAGGAGCCACTATCATCCAAGATTAGTAACGGAAATAAAGTAATGTCCTGCTGTCAGAGGTAATCTGTCACCCTCGAGGAAGTTGTCTGGGTGAATAGATATAGTCTACTCGTGTTGTAATGGACCCCGGAGACAATAAAGTTTATCTAAATGTCATGTTGGGGCTTGTGTGTGTGTGTGTGTGTGTGTGTATATATATAAATGATTGATTGTGATCTGCAGAATGTGCACTTTCTCAACCATTGTAGAACAAATTAAAGAAAGTGCATGTAATTTAATTTCAAGCATTTGAAGAAATATTCCTCCTAAAATGTTTTTGTCTCCTTGTCCTTGACTGGATCCTCAGATATAATATGACTGAGGCTGCAACAATTAGTCAGTCACTTACGCATTAGTTGATTTAAGGGTTTGATTAAATAAAAGCAAGTCGTTTGATTTCACATTTTAATGCTCCACGGTGTCCCCTGCTCCTATTGTATGATGCTATTGTATGATTCAATGTCCTAAGTTTGACTTTTTTCTTGTGTTGTCCTGCCCAACACAGTAGGTTCATCTCCCACACGCCCAGTGAGGCACCGATACAGTTCATCTATTGTTTCAGTCATCGCGCAATTTAATCTCAAACGTGTCACTATGTTGTGTAACACCTTCACTATTCAGGCTTAGCTTGGAGTGTGTGTGTGTGTGTGTGTGTGTGTGTTATAAAAGAGCCTCACAAAAGGTCAAAAAACCATCCCTATGCTTGTTAGTGTGAGTGTGTCTCTCTCATGTGAGTCAATGGGAGCTGGTCTTTGTGGGGCCGGACAAAGATGTGGGGTTGGCCCTCTGCTTACATAAATAGCATCATTAATTATCCAATCAGATCTCAGAGCACAATAGACACGGGGGCTCCGGAAAAAGGTTCTTTGCTGTGCAGTTTTCTGCATGACTGCACCTTTCGCTCACATACACACAGACACACTAGCATGGGATGGGCTGGTCCACCTTTTTAACCCAAGTGTTATGTTGTGGCAGCAGTGCAATAAAAACACCAGTCTGCTCAACAAGCTGCTGGAGCCTTCAGGTCAAAGTGTGTGTGTGTAAAAAAAAAAAAAGCGATGACTCTAATGGTGCCTGCTGACAACTTTCTCCTGACGTGCTGCAAAAATCAATGTCATCATTTAAAAGTGAGTAAGTCATTTGATTGTGTTTGGCTCAGTTTTTAACTAAAGACTAAATAACTGATGAGTTTGTGTCAAACTATTTAGTAAAACTCATTATTTTTATTTCAAACACATCTAAAAAACTAAAATTCTAATTCAATACTTTTTATTATTATACTGATGTCTCAGCTTCTTTTTAGTCTAATGAAAGAAGGATTTAGCGACAGAGTGTCACTAAAGCCTCCATATGGCCATCACTGCTCTGGACAGCTGTGGCCAAACAAACTACTGATGCCACACACAGGAGAGATGTACACTCATGAACTGGTGTTAAGGCAGAAACACTGCAGATGGATATCTCCAAATAATAAGAAACTCAAACTCTATGCATATTGTAATTTGGGTGAGATGAACCTTTACACATTTGCCTATACATGTTTTATGACAACACTTTTTTTCACTTTCCTTCACTCCGCTGAACTTTGAGATATCACTGCACCACCCACCGGCAGAACATTCAGGAATCTTGGCTCAGTGTATCTGCATAAAAGCCCTTTCAGTTGCGTTTCCCCCTGTGTGAGACACAGTCCTTGACTTTTATCTGACCACTTCTATTTTTAAAAACACCCACCGGTCAGAGGCAGTGGACGACATTTATGACACACACACACACACATACAGGTGTCTAAAAAGGCCTTAACCACAACAGGGGGTTTAAGGGATTACTGGTGTTGGTGCAGCCACTCACTCACTCACTAGACCTTATTAAAAAGAAATCTCAGCAGCCGACTATAACTCAAACATGAATATTGTTCCATACAATTCCACACCCAGTTGGTAAATATGCTGCAACAGTCAAGACACGACAAACTCAAGTTCATCAAGTTCAGAACCTTTGCCTCATCAAAGACAAATGCAGAGAAAGAGAGAGAAAAAAGATCAGCAAACACAGAAAAATAAAGACATTTGAAAGAATCTGTGGTGTTCAGTTTGCACCTGCTTCAAATCTGGCACAAACAGAGAGCTGCTGACAAAAAAAGGAGAAAAGGGTGATTTACCACAAATTGAAAGAGAAATCCAGGTTGTGTAATCCGACAGAGGCTTGTTCGATGGACTTGTTCTCAGGTAGGAAAGTAATCTGCCTCCGTCTCACAGGATCTGCCCTGTCAGACTGTCTTCTCTTTATACAGGCGGTTGGTGAGGACAAACCACTCCTCCCCTGATGCCCCCCGCCCCCACCTCTACCCCCTTAACTGTGTCCCTGCTTCACTGCCTCCTGCTCCAGTCTGTGCTCACTCTCCCTCAGTCGTCCCTCCCTGTGACTCCCACAGGTTGTCCGTCTCTGTCTTTCCTCTCTTGTCAGAGTGGAACCACCAGTGTGAGTGTGTGACAACTTTTGTGTATTCACTCTGCTGCTCCTAATGCTTCTTCTCTTTCCACTGTCACTTTTGTTTTTAACTCACAGTGAGTTTCCTTTGCTCTATCTATGCATTTCCCCCTGCGTGGTCAACTCCACTTGTTGTGGACACTGTGGTTTGGAACCGCTGACCTCCTGTCCACCATCTAGTGGTCATGAGGTTGCATAACGTCACGTCAGACAGCCAGGGAATTCTCTCAGAGTCTGTGGAAGACCTCCCAGTTTCTAGAAACATACAAATGACTCTCTGGAGCTGAGGTTTTGTGTACTGTATGTACAAAATATTACGGATGTTTTCTTTCTGCACGAGCCATGTGTGGATCTCTATGACATCATCTGCCTCTGTTTTGTAACAAACAAAGACAGAATAGGAATATACAAAGGTTTTTCTTTCGTTTATTCATGAATTTATCAATTAACTATCGTGTAGTCTGTAAATATTAGTATCCACACTTGTTTCTCAAAGTGTGTAGGATTTGTTTAACCGTTTCAGGTCCTAAATATAGGGATTCATATGGGACTGACATGGTGGTCCCAAAAAGACACAGCTGCCCCACGGACCCGCCTGTTAGGGCTGATCAATAAACTGAAGGCTGAATCAATAACTGTAACACAGCAGGGTGTGAGACGAGGCTGGGGAGCGAGGGAAGACAGAAAAGCTTTCAAGGACAAAAGAAATGTGAAGAAACACAAAAATGTACTTAAGCTGCGTCTTCCAGCAGTAACTGATCAATGACGAGTATCTCATCAAAACACTCAACAAAAATGGCCGAAGACGCTGCCGTGAAACATACAGGCAGTTGTAACATAAAGATGAAGAAAATAAAAACTCAAAATAAACAAGCGTCAACAAACTTCATTCCCACCAGAACTTAGGGTTAATGCCTTAATTCCATCCGTCGTGATGTGAAATGCATCGGCGTGTGTCACCACAGGAGAGTCATGTGGAGCTGATGGGCTTAATTAGCATTGGAAACGGTTTAAATTTATGAATTCCACTCTACAGCTTAAAGTCAGATCAGATTAGGGAAAAAATAAATCCACTGTAAAAGATTTATGAACAATATTTGACTTCTCTTCACAGCCTGTGATCATATCAATGAATGAAATGCTATAGACCGGAATTCTTAAACGTCAGGAAAATATTTCTGCATTCAAAAGCTCTGCACTCTATTTTGATTGAAGACAAATGTGAGTTGAATATGCAATAAAGAAAAAAACTATTCTATTGCTAAATTTGATCCTGTAAAGTCTAATGTGGGGGAAAATCCCCAGACACTTAAATCTGTCATCTGCAAGACTCAGAAGAGTGAAATGAAAAGCTCCCAGACAGTTTCTGTCAGTAACGTGAACAAAGATGAGACGGATCTGAGTAGCGTGTTTCCCTTTTCAAAAAAAAAAACCCACTGTAATTACAGCTTCAACACTTCTTCCACAGCCTGCGGTAGCCCCTCGAGAAAGACAAGCACAGTAAAGTGTGTTTACACTCTGTTACTGTCTCCACCTACTCTATCATTTTTAACTGTTTTCCTGTGAATGATATTTACCTTCAAGTGAAGACTGATTCAGTTGTACTAATGTGTAAAGAATGCTGTTTCTCACAAATACTGGCAGCAAATGATTCACGTCTATCGGTATACGTCTGTGATGCTTTGTTGACGGTAAACGCTCAAGAGCTTGATTGTCCCCATGTGAAGAGTGTGTGTGTGTGTGCTTGTGTTTATATCTTTGTGAGGTCCAAAAAAAAAAAAATGTAAAAACCCTTTTCTTTGTGGGGACATTTAGTCTGGTCCTCGAAACTTTAAAGGGCTTTTTTCAAGGTTAAGACCTGATTTTAGGGTTATTGTTAGAATTAGGTTTAGGTTAGCATTAGGGTAAGGGTTAAGGTAAGGCACTTAGTTGTAATGGTTAAGGTTAAGCTTAGGCACTTAGTTGAGATGGTTATGCTTAGAGTAAGGGACTAGGCAAGGCACTGTCTATGATGTGTCTTCAAAAAAAAATATGAAAACAAGTGTGTGTGTTTGTGTACAAAACATGATACCCCCAATAAACATAAGTTCACAGTTTTCGAAAGTTAAACTTGCAGTTATTGGTTGTCAGGACTAATTATGAATTTTGTCCATAAATTCTGTAAACAACGGGGGGATGTTTATTATGAAGTTGCCATCTCCTGCCCCTAAAAAAAAAACTATTCCAAATAATCCACAAAGACCTAATAAATTAGTCAAATGTTGATTTAGTGCAACTGGCAAACTTGAAATGAGCACATGAGCATAATAAGTCCATAAGTGCATGCGTGCTTGACTAGATATTGTAAGTTTAAACAGCAACTCATAAGTTAAACAATAATACGTATTATCAAGTGGTGAGCACCCTCAGATTGGCCCTATTAAAGGAAATCACAAGACAAGGGAGTGTGTTTATGATTCATCCTACATTTTTCCGTGAAGACGAGGACAGTGAATCACCGGCTGTTACAAATACTGTACGTTTTGCAACACGTGTAGGTGGCGTGTTGCAAGAATCATGTCACTGTGTACATTTTATATGAGCTCACATAGGCCCCGACCAAGCCTGTGGTGACTCAGGCCTCAACAAGTCCTACACATGTTGCACTGTGACACTAATTTCTTCAACGCTGCAAAAAAACGGGGAAAAAAAAGGAAACAGATATCAGTGCTTCTGTTTGTGAGGTCATTTCCCGAAAATAGGCTGAACTGTGGAGGCTGAGGACACACATGGTAACAATAGAGTCTATACATATACAAGGAGCATATGCACGACACACTGTGGATGCACTGTGGAACTAACTGATTTTTCAGATTGGGGATTTTTGTTGTTGCTGTTGTTAAAAAATCTGTTAATTTTAGCATTAAAAAGGTTTTGGTGTGTGTTTGCAGCCGTTTCAATGAACTAGCTCAGTGTTGCTGTTGCCTTTGTTTGTCTTCACCTAAAGCCTACAAGATCTTTTTGCCCGATTTGCCCGACAATACGATACAGTTGGGCAGAGTCTGCACCAGTCAGCACTCGTTGGGGTGTTCAGTTGGTTTGACAATAAGTAAATCTGCTGAAACCAGTCGGTTATTATAAACTCAAAGTCTTTTCAAGCGTGAAAGTTGTGTAGTTGTGTCCCCAGCTTGAAATAAATCACTTCCTATATGTGCAGCGCAGGGATTTCGACGGGCGACACAAGATCTAAAAAAACACCAATATACTGAGAAACAGAGAGAGTTGTGTGTGTCAACTCAGATGAAAACGGTTTGAAAGTAACAGATATTTGTTTATATTTAAAAGTTACACACTAGCTTTAATGTTTATTCAAGAACGGAACCTTTAGAGAGAGAGAGAGAGAGAGGACCTTGTTTTGAAATTGGACCCGACAAGTACAAAGCTCGGGCCAAACACACTCACACACTCACACACTCAGTCATCCTAGAAAACAATCCCTCTCATTCTTAAGCTCATTGCATCACAACCCTCTCGAGATGCTACGCAGCAAGGCCGGGAATCCCAGCTGCACTGAGTCAGGGTGGAGGTCAGCTCCCCTGACCCCACGGAGGAGTGGACACGTATCCATCTCCATCTCTCTGGAGCGCTTTCTTTTCCAAGAACATGTGGGACGAGTGCTGCGGACAGTCAACAAGAACGAGCGTGCTGGCAGCGCACACGTGAACGGAGCGCGTCAACAATCTTTCTAGAAGTTTCGCTGCAGTTGCTGAAGCAGCAGGTGTGTGTGTGTGTGTGTGTGTGGAAACAACAGCCACCAGTTTGTGTTGATGAGAAGCACAGACGTTTGGGAGACTATCAGAACCTCACTGCACTGTTTGTCCTCTCTGTTCTGCAGCTGCAGCTTCCCAATATATTTGTTTTGGAGAGAAGTGGACGCTTCTCTCAAAACAACCGCAGCAAAAACAGCTCGGCGAAGAGTGAAATATGAGATACGCTAGATCTGCGCTAGGCCACTGATCCTCAAGTCACTTTCATGCTCAAATACGTCTCATGTCGAGTCAAACAGGTCCCGATCCTGTTTGAGGAACCACACAAAACCCTTGTCTCACAGTCAGACAGTGAAGCAAGAACAAGGCTGATAAAAGAAGGAACCTTTTTTTTCCTAATAAAGCTCCATGGATCAGAAAATGCTTGTGAAATTTAAGTTTGCAGATATGAAATCAAACTGTGGAAAAAGCATCAGGCCAATTCCTAAAAGTGTCTGTAGGCTAAAGGCAAAGAGGAGTCAGTCATAAAAAAAGGCAGCGCAAACACAGGATACACACTCACAGATTCTACAGCTGCTGTATAATCAATAAATGCTCAAGTTTAGAGAAAGATTATAGCGGTTTCCACTTTTTTTTTTAAACACTTGTTACTTCTAACACTTTGTTTCCCTTTAACTTTTTTTATTCAGTTACTTACGTATCTTCACTTCTTGTACTGCTGGGTGTTGTGAGCGGCTGGAGTGGATTCAGATGTATCACAGGTTTGAAGAGATTCAAAGAGACTCAAAGATTTCCAATGGCTCCTGCAGTTGCCGTAAAGTAGAATGTTGCAGTTCTTTTTTGTGGCATGGACGCAAAACCAGAAGTGCCAATGCAGGCGATGCAGACCTGCTCAGGCTTTGACAGAGCCGCCATTCACCTTGTTGTAAATTGATGTACCATCAGAATAGTCATGGAGACGTTATTCGAAGGTTAAAATTGTGACTACATTGTGTCACTTTAAGTGCTACGGCAGAGTGGAAATGAAGATCAGGTGGGCAGCCCTGCCACATGAACCAGGAAACCCCGCCACACGTCATAGATATCTTCAGCAGTTAGTTGCAATGAGAGCACACAAAACAGGAATTAAAAACACCAAAATAAAAGAAGGAAGTTGTACCTTTTTAAGATTTCCATCCATCTTCTACTGCTTTATCCTCCACATGAGGGTCACAGGGAGATGCTGGTGCCAATCCGAGCCGTCATAGGCGACGACGAAAGGCGGGGCACAGCCTGGACACCCAGGTCACCATCACAGCGCCACATACAGACAAACAACCATTCGCTCTCACACTCACACCAGTGTTTCTTCAATAATAGATGCTGCCACGCTCACACACACCTGGTGCAAACAGTCAGCTCTGATAACGAGCCGCTTATTCGTTCAGGTGTGTTGGAGCAGGGAAACTTCTAAAACATGGAGTACACTGGGTCCCCGGGACCAGGATTGAGAAACACTGATTTAGAATGCAGAAAGGCCCTTGTTGTGAACCCAGGTCTTCTTGCTGCAAAGGCCAGAGGTGGAAAAAGTACTGAAATATTCTACTCAAGTAAAAGTATCACTATTTTTATAAAGATTTTAATTTTAAGTACAAGTAAAATACTCGATTAAAATATACTCACGTTAAAGTTTTAAATATAATTACTTTTTTCTTGTGACAAAGGGATACAAATGTCACATTATTGTTTTTAATTAAAGGCAAACCTTTACAAAATAAAGACAAAATTGAATATTTAAACACACAATGTATCAGTCAAAATGAGTTAAAAGGTCACAAATGTCACTCACTCCTTAATTAACGACAATTCACCTGTCCTCGCCATTCACTGCCAAACGTTTACGTGAAAGTGGAATTTAAATTAAATTTAGGCCATCATTTTTTTACTCAGTAACAGATGTGATTTAAAACGTAGTATAAAGTACAGTACTTCCAAAAACACATATTTAATTAAAAGTAAAATTAGAAATTTTACACAAAAAGTACTCAAAAAAAACTAATTAATTACAGCAACACGAGTGACTGTAATTCATTACTTTCCAGGCAAAAGTGGTAACCACTCCTTTATTCGGCTAATGTCTAAATGAAATAATAATAAAAAAAAAGACCCAGTTTCGTGACAAGGGTTCACCGGCAGCCCTGTGACCCTGGATGAATGGATGAACGGATGAATGGATCTGTCTTACAAGAGAGCCTGGACCTAGTGGGCAGTTGGATCCATTATGTCGCAGTGACTAGATTCTTGTGAAATGCATGCAAATCACATCGCACAAGTCGCTACAAACAGATAGTTCATACACACCTAGACAAAGCGCACACATCTTACTGACAATACAAAAAAAGTGATGAGTCAGCATGTGTGCAGGATGTAAAATTCTATACAAGTCACTGAGACCTCTGACACGGTCACATGACTGAACGTCCGTCACATATCGATTGTGAAACCACTGACTCGCAGACTGAATTATTGCTGACTGAAAGGTGACAGACTGAGTCACTCAGTCACTGGAAAATGATCATTATTATTCATGTCAGCAAACTCTGCTCGATAATCACTCGTTCATCATTCACAAGCTCAGCAGATGATGACAGCGTCGTGTTCTGGAAAAACAGAGTGTGAATATTGTAAGTGCCAGTACTCACTCACTATATACCTGAACGTGTTATTATGAACATTTGACAACTATGACAATCTATTTATTTAACTGTGGACCAGATTAAAATAACTAAAAACTGCACTTATGTTACACATTGTTGCCACAATGTGCTATATCTGCAGATGATCCTGAACATTTCCAACAATTATTTAAACTTCAGTCACACAGTCCATTTTATCATGCTGCCCTCCAGAACCTCCTTGATTTAAACACTTATAGTCATAGATATTGATCTCACAATTAAAAAAATAAAAAACTCCAGACACTAGAAACAAACACGAGACTCTCACACGTAATGCATGCGTGGAAACCTCACTGAATAATACTCAGAGATTATTATGTGCGATGAAGCATGAAGAAAGTACAGCTGCTATAGATCCATACAGATAACATTTTATCACTTCATAATTACACACACACACACACAAAGATAAAGTACCTGCGGGTGTCTCTTTGTTCTGATTAAACACAGTTGAAGTTACTGTGTGTGACATGCAGCGGCTTGTTGCTTTATGATTATTTTTAGATCCCTGCAGGTACAACCCCACCACTACCACCACCACCACCAACCAATGTGGGTGATGTCATCATCTTACTTGGCCTCAGGTGGCGTTAACCCCTCCCTCTAACCTCTGATGCTCTCCATCCATCCATCACCACAGGGACTGACCCAGCTGTGATTGTCTCAGCATCCTCACTCCATATGTGTCACCCATGCATTTAGTAAAGGTCCTCCTGTCTCCTCATGGGGGATCTGCTCTGTTGTAAAGGTCTCATCACATCAACATTTTACTCAGTGATGTTACCATTTAGGGGGAGACAGATAAAGTACGGCACATATGAGTGAGGTGATGTTTGCTTTGGAGTGGACTGCAGTTCAGAGGGTGAGTAGTGAAGCTCAGGGGGCGACAGAGCGCTCCTCACCTCTCCTGTATGTATCATTCATCTCACTGATATGGCTGTTACATAAGAAATCCACTGATCTCCACTGGGAGCAAAGACTGAGGACACGTGCCAAAGAAAGGTTTGGTTTCTTTGTTTACTCTGGTGGGTTAAGTTTTTTAACAGGCTCTTTGGCTGTTAGTTTAGGCCAAAACTTGACATTCTCTGGCCACTGATTTTATTTCTGCTTCCTCCCTCCTCGTCTCTCTCCCACACTTTGTCTCCGTGGTTGGTTCTGAAGGACAACAGGACAGTTAGTCGATGGTTGAAGGGAGCATGGCGGAGTTCATAAATGATGCATTCATACAAATACATATCCAAGGTTTAATGAGGGTAAACAGAGACTGCGTGTGCTTGTTGATACCAGTCAGTATCACAGGGGCAGGACTTGTTTCTGTCTCAGGCTACGACAGGCTGGCACACACACAGTAGATTACATTCCTGGATGACTGCGGAAACATCCAGCTTCATGTTCCATGACAGACGGCTGCAAAGGGACCGTTACGGTGGAGACCAGGACAGAAGTGGCGCAAACACAAGTGTCGAGAAGCAAATGAAGAGGCGATAATAACTGTCAAGAGGACAAGAGATGAAGAAGCTCAGTCATCCAGTTGTCGCCCACGTGATGTCCTCGGAAAGTGTTGCTAATGTAAAATGGATCCACATCACTCGAATAAACGCTTGCTGCCAAACTGGAACACTCTGTCATCCTGTGCTGCTTTTCTCTTCATCAGAAACCAGAAACAAGCACATGTAATGACTGAGAAGAGACTTTTGACTGCTGTGACTCATTTTCCACAACAATTTAAGGAGCTTGTCATCAGGAACACTTTCTTGCTCAGGGCAACTTTTGACAAATGACCAACCAATGTATATGCCCTCTACTGTATCAGGTCACGTGACAATGTAATAAATAAACATATAAATGTAACCTTACTTTAGCTCAGTTTAAACCGTTATAAAAGAAAATAACTGAAACACTACCAATAAAAAAACAAGGACATTGCTGGTTTGACATACTCTCCCCCTTCTTCAACAGCAAACCATGTCTATTCTGTGACCTGTGTTCCCATTTATGAGAATAGAGATGATAAAACACAGCACATCACAGCTGGTGTCATCCCGTTGCAGGTGATAACAGTAGATTTCTGGGCTTGTTTTGCAACTGGAAGACTACTGTACGTCTATTTTTATGCGCAGTACTGTGCAAAAGGTCTTGGAGCACCACCAGCTTTGTTGTTTTGACGTCTGTCAAAGTCTGTGATCGCTGGCGTTTGGACGGGAATGATGTGTGACTGGTCTCATCAGTGAGTTTCTAACTCAAGCTCAAGCAGGTCTAGAACAAACCAGGCATCATCAAGCAAATCAAATCAATCTTTCAACGTCAAATAGTCAACACAGGTTTTACTATGCATGAGTTAGGGGTTTCACACCAGGTTTGACAAAGCGAGGGTTGATATTGTTCAAGTGTGAGGACGCATCACAATAAATACATGACACTTTAACTTGTAGCTGTGTTTTGTTATTTTTAAAAATACATAAATTTTTCCGTATATTCTGTAGGAATCATTTCACTGTATGGTCATTATAGAATTGCTATAAGAAAGCTTTGCTTTTGCACAGTATTATTCATTCTATGATTTAAAAACATGTATGTAAACACAGAGCATTTAGTATATGCCAAAGAGACTATTTTGACCCATGCAGAAACCACTACATACATCAAATAGTCTTGACCTCTGAACCTCTTTGACTTAAAACCTCTTTATCTGTAAAACCACAACACTTATAAACCTGTTAGAGCCTCACCAGTGATGACCCTAAAACCATCCGTGTTTGACAGCGCATGTTATCCATCACTACGTTCATTTCCCAACAAGACAACGTTAAAGAGAAAACACATTACGGCGACGCGACGCAGACAGTGTCACAGACAGTATCACGAAACACACAGGAGTCAGTGAGGGTCGGATCTTAAGAGGGTCAGTCTACCTGTGGCCCCTCTTTTTCTCATCTCCCCCTCCTCCGTATTCCTCTGCCGTGGCGTGTCCCTGCAAGGCTCGAGAATTCCCAGAATATCTTAGATACACTATCACAGAGCACAGGAGGAAATAAATCAACAAGGGAAAATAAAAGGAGAGTGTGCTCGGAGGAAGACATAACAAACAGACTCTGAAAAGAGTTCTTTTTATAGAGGTTTTTGCAGCATGTTACAAGGACACACACGCTTTGTGAAACGTCCCTCGGTCTCCCACATCAAAGTCCATAGAGAATATCAGTGATTTTACAGTCATTGATCCACGGCTGCTTTCACTTAGTCCAAACATGTTATTTTGGGACTTCTGTATTTGAAATTCTTGATTGGTATTTACCTCAGCGACACAAACATACCAAACGAGGCTGCAGCAGACCTGCAGCTCCTGTGTTTGCAGCAGTTAAAACCACCGATTGTCTGCATGGACTTTGGTGTGTTAAGAGTGACAAATGTCAAGCAAACTTAATCTTAAGATACCATAGACTTTATAAGGTGAGCCCTTCACTGAGAGGCTACAATCTGTTTTCCTTGTGCCCCAGATGTTGACATGAATCATGTTGCTTTACAACAATGTGCCATACAAACACAGTACAGGGGGCAGAGGGCCTGGAAATAACCAAACTCTCTTCATATCCTGTGCTGCCTGAGCAACAGAAACAAAGTTCACCCGCTGTGACATCATTCTGACTTTTTTTTTGTCTATTGTTCTCTGGGCACAGCTTTGATCCTGCATGGCAGCAGTGTGTGCAAAACGGGCCACAGTAAGACGAAGGACGAAGACGCGTCTTCGTTTTTCTTGAGTGACAGACGACGTCAGAGTGGTCTGCTGCCTCAGAGCTTTCCAGCTGTTTTAGCTGCGACTATGTTTTTCCTCATCTTTTTCTTTTTGTTATTTGCTAAATTACAGTCGACGTGTTGTTGCTGCCTGTTTCTGGCATGGACGTGCAGCCTTGTTCTCCCGTAAATGTCCATTTTCTGTCTCCTCTGTCATAGTTCTATGCTTCTAGTTCCCTGATTTTAGTTTGTATTATTTGATATAGTTGGTCACGTGTGTATTTATCTTGTGTTTTTACTCAGTTACATCATCAGTAAGGGTGATTTTATTCTTAGTTTTTTTCTCAACTGATTAAAAACATTTGGAGTAAAATGGCTTCTAACACGTCATCGAACATATAATAGACATAATAGAGGGTCATCGACCGGCATCTTCCGTCAATTCGAACAAGCACAAAGATGTTTTATAACATACAGTGTAACTACATTTTAAATTAAAACAGTTTACAATGATCTGTTGGGCATTGTGGACAGGCTTGTCTTTATCAGCATCAGTGAACCTGTGTCCTCTTGAATGACTTCCCGTCTCTCCACACCTTCATCAATCATGTCATCAGCTAAGATTAAATTATTTTTAATCATTAGGAATGTATTTAAATGTAAATCTAAAACCTTTTTGTATACATACCGAGTATACATACATTTTAAACGCATGCTTCCTTTAAAAAGTGTAAAAACCTGACATTTAAGGAATTAAATAATGATGTCCTGTTCTGTTTTTATTCATATTTTTGTTAAAGACAGGAATGCCACAACAAATTTGAATGATTATGTTTTCAGGGCCTGGACATCCTATTATGGAATGTTGGCCAAAAAAGTCCCCACATCCTCGACCTGACAAGAATGTGGGGAATGTTGTGAATGACATGAGCGTTTGAGCCAGAAATAATAAAGATATTTGTAGGGATCTTCAGGGAGTTCAGGGAGGAAAGACGTGTTTGGGAAAAAACAGAAGACTCAAGATGCTTCAGAAGATGCAGTATCCAGTTATTAAATCATCAAACTCGAAATAATATATATGTATGTACGTATAACAGTACACAATAATGTGAAAGACCAGTTTAAAGAGGTTAAACTATGGAGAAACAAAGAGATGGATGAGAGGCCATTGGCTGAGAAGATGCAGAAGAGACAAGAGAGATAGAAATTATTCATTTTCAAGTGTTTTTCTCTCACAAATTAAGGCTTGTTCATAAATGCCATGAATTCCCAAATAGATTTTCTGCAAATATAATTTTCTGTCATAAAAACACTGACAGGAAAGCCTACATTATCCTGCTAAACCCTGTATGAAATATAAGAATGAGGAAAATCAGCGTTAGGATGAGGAAAAGAGCCCACCGTTTATAAAAAGCAGTGCACGGTCGCCCTCTGGTGGCTGAAATGCTCACTGCCACCAGAGGGCGCTGATTGGTGAAGTAATACAGCGCTTCGTCGAGTGGGGGACGCTGACACGCCGGGAGCGTCCGTTGTCAAGGCAACACAACACAGTCAGACCCAGGTTTGGAAAAAAGTGGATTTGTTCAGTATCATTTAGATATCACTCATCACCCAGTTTTCTAAAAGAACGGCGATGGACCTGATCTGTGCATCGGTTCCCTAGGCAACCGTGGAAGGGAATTGATCTGCCTTTGATCTGGGTAAGGCCAAAGAAGAAGAAGAAGAAGAAGAGAAGAAATAAAGGACAGAAATGGCAGGAGACAACATTAAGTTTGAACAAACCTATTCTTTTAGGTCTCTTCCCACCAAGACATTCTCTTTCCTGCAGGACAAAGATGCCTTAGCGCTGCTTATGAAATGGTATTTACATTTATTTAACCAAGTCATTCGTTCATTCATTCATTGCATAGGTTGTCTCCTTCTGCGCAGGAACAGTTACTGGGTCTGTGTGTTCATTTCAGGTCCATGTTGGGAAGGATTTCAGCTCAGTCCTTCAGCTTTGACCAGAGCTTTTACTCGTACGACTGTGAGAGGTTCGCACTGGTAAGAGCCGCTGTCATAAATGACTCCACTACTAAGTTCTGACCAACCTGGAGAACTGAAGACTAAACCTAAACTGAGTATTTTGTGCTGAAATTCATGTAAAGCTGCAACCTTTAGAGTTCGTTTGTAACTTAATCTCTGAGGCTGCTTAGACAGTACACCTTATTTGGGCAGCCCGTGGCCAAGTAGAAAGGGAACTTGACTTGTAACCAGAGGGTCGCCGGTTTAAATCCCTGGCCAAAAAGGGCTGGGATACCCCTGAGCAAGGTATCCAACCCCCCAACACTCAGTGTGGCAGCCCACTGCTCCTAATTCTAGAATGGGTCAAAAATGCAGAGGGGATTAATAATAACTAACAGTACACCTTATGTAATTCTTTTCATCACAATCCATCCTTTACTTTTTTAAATAATGTTGCTGAAAAACCGTGCGGTACAACAAAGCTCATACAGCGAGCCTGTCTGTGTCTGGAAGAATGAAAACAATAAGGACGTCTGTCTTAATAAAAATGTCTCCCACATGTTTCATCATATTTGATGTCAATCTCTTGTGTGTGTGTTGTGTTGTGTTGTGTGTGTGTGTGTGTGTGTGTGTGCAGTGTTTCTTCACAGACCCTGAAGTGGTATCCGGTCTGAAAAGGTTGGAGTCCAGGGACTGGGTGCCTCTTGGTATGTAACATCCCACAGAAAGCCTTTCATTGCTCATCATAGGAAATGGAGGTCAACTGCTGGACGGTCAGATCTCTGTGGAATGTTTCTGACATTTGTGTGTGTGTGTGTGTGTGTGTGTGTGTTGTAGACAAGTCAGTGGTGTCTGTTGACGTGGAGGTGGTGCCATGCACTCAAGTCTCCATGGAGCTCTTTGACCCGATCTACTCTTGCGGAGTCGTGAGGCCCTCAGGGCAAATAATCAAGTGCTTCCATGACGTCCACCCCGACTACGATGAGCTCAGACAGGTGACACGCGCTCCCTTCTTCACCCGTCTTCTTGTCAGTGCATGACATGACGTCCTCTGTTCCTCCAGATGTTGCAGGAAGAAGACTCGGAGAACTTCCACGTGTTTGGGAGAGAGACGCGCGGGGAGTTCCTGTTTCGTCTCTTCAAGCACCTCTGTCTCGGAGGAGAGCTCTGCCAGTACGAAGACACTATCGAGTCTTACGTCAACACCACGAAGCAAGTGTACAAAGACCTGATCAGGTGAGAAGAATCTGGACGTGCTTGACACCACACTCCCCAAAAATCCCCTCATATCATGTATCATCCCTAGATTCCACATAAAACTAACTTTGAGTTCTATTTTTGATTTTTTTCCTTTGTGTTTTGTGCAGTGTTCAGAAGGATCCAGACACAAAGAAGATCAGTACTGTCTCCACAGTGCTCAGAGTCCGTGCCAGTGTAAGTCACTGATTCTATGTGTGATGTAAACATCATTGAATTGAATCTTACCTCTGCTATGTTTGGCATTTTGTCATTTTTCAGCCGTTTAAAAGTGTAGTGCATTATTTTTAAATACGAACAAATGGATGCCGATCAAGCCTGATCAGCGCCACGTGCGCACTGCACACAGGAAGTGATTTGTTTCACGTCAAGACGGATGGAGGCGGTGACTGAAGACACAGCGTCAATGTGTCTATGAAAATCTACTGCATATTTGACAGGATAAATGCTTCCTATAACATTTTCTAAAACAAATCTAGTTCAAACAAATGTCATGTGACATGCTATTGCTCTGAAGATATTCAGATAGTCCCCGCCCCCTGCCCACACACACAAACATGCGGACATTATCTAATATTACTCACTTGGAGTCTCTCTGTGGAGCAAACAGGTGAGTCGGCAGATTGGCTCCTTACTTCCTCATCTTTGGTGAAGAACCCTGCTTTGATGTCGTGGTCGTCAGGACGACAGTTTAGTCTCCTTGTGTCCTCCATTTTTACAGCGACACCTCTTTGGGTTCAGAAGTGAACTCCAGCTCAACATGAGAACAACATGAGGTCACTCTTATTTTTCTGATGGATTCAAAGTGGATGTAAGGTCAAGCTGTGCTCCTGGCGCCCTCTGCTGGACCACGTGGTCATTACTTATCAAATGATGATCTCCATCATTTTTGTTCATAACGCCTAAATATATTAACATCGATAAGTTACGCACTGCAGCTTTAAGTCTAGTGCTTAACAATAATCTGCAGTTTTTCTTCCTCGCAGGACGAATCTGGACCATGTTTCCCCGGGGTAAAAGAGGAGGAGCAGACGTTTGCTTATTTGATTATCGATCCCTTCAAACGACACGTGACTCTGTTCTGCCACTTCTACGGCGTTGGAAATGTCCCGTTCTGACGTGTGAATCATATGATCCAAACACAGCAGCTGATGCTGTCAGGACAAACTACAAATATGAGCAACTGTTTTGTCAAATGCAGAGCAAAGAAAGCACAAATGTCAATAAAAGGCCATGTTTTTTTCCACTTGGTCAAATGGGGAATAAAGTTAAAATCCTTATGATGCTGCTGTGTTTGTTTGGCTCATACTCTATTACAGAGTTGGATTAAATGTGACCAATTTATTTTATTATTTTCACATTCTTTACTCGTGTTAATTGAGAGAAACAGTGAAGAGCAGTGCAGGGCTTTTATTTTCTTTGAAGGAAGTCCCTTCGTCAGTGTTATTCATGCTTTTCAATCCCAACTTCCTCTACATGAGACATATATCTCAGATCCACTGTCTGATGATCAAATAACACATTTATCCCTGGAAATTATTAAAAAAAAACTTTATATAAACTTTATATATGTTTGGGTGAAGTGGCCCTTTAAATAATGCCAAATCCTGTTCCTGTTCAATCTTTATCATATTCTTAAAACATCCGTTCCAGAAAGTCGTCCCAATTTGATGTATCGTCTAATTACAGTGCCTGAAAAAAAAGTCCCATTAAAGCAAAGAGAGAAGTCGATATACAGTCAAAGAGCTTTATTGAAACAAATAAATTAATAAGTTAGTCACGTGAGTTAGTTTTATCCTCAGCAGATACACATTATTTCTGTATCTCTTTCAAAAAGATCAAACAGAGATGTGAATTATATTAGAAAATACGATAAGAGCCATGTGTCATCAGCAACCAGTCGCTACATCATTTGGAATCGGAAGACTTTGTTAAGGTCAGTATCTTTTTGCTTATTGCTTTGATCAGTTTGTGTTTCATTCGTTTTCAACAACAGCTCCATAAACCTAAAGAGAGCAGTTAAAGGGCAAACGAGCTGGAATGTCAAATGGCAGCAAGTCAGTCAACGATGGATGGCAACGACGTCATCATGAGGAAGAACAGGGTGAAAAGAGAGAGAGAACGTGCACATTGAGTCATGCATAGATTTCGGTCATTTCAGACAATCAAGTTACTGTTTCTCATACTTGGTTTCCTAGACTAGTGCCCCCTAGTGGCCTCAGAGGTAGTTGTGTGGAAGCCATTCTGATCTAATGTGACATGCGTTAAGGAAAGGAGACATGCCTGCAGAGTTTCCTGTGCTGATACAAAGAAATGTCCATGCCTCCAGCCTGCAGATCTGACAGGTGTTCACATACGGCTTGAAAATATTAACGTTGTCATGGAAGACTATAACTGTGCGTTCATAACAACTCTGAGTGCGTTTCGGTCGTCAGATTTTGCAGAAAGAAAAGAGAAAAGAGAAAAGAGCATGGCTATGACGTCTCTATGAAACACTTGTCGTGATATTTAACCGTTTGAGACAGAAAGCCGCACCATGTCAGTCACAGAACGAGGACACAGAAGGCACAAGTCATTTCCTCTCATGTCTTGACTCAAGACTTTACAGTCATTCTTCTAATACTGTGGGGCCGCCACTAACAACAACATGCAGTACAAGGGTCTCACATACATTTTCATAGAGCTTAACATTCCAGGTGACGATGAAATAATGACAGTACTGTTCAATGTAAAGACAAAAAAGAAATGCCTCTAAACAACAACTTTTCATTTAGGCCAAAAGAATACAGCTACGTACCTAGTATTTTCTCTTTGAAACAAACGCGGAAAATGTTCCTAAATGGGTGTACAGTCACTAGATGGAGCGATGCAGTACATTCACTGTGTGAAGTCGAGGCTTGGTTTGATGGAGAAGTGGAGCACCTGAGGTCAACTGGCTTTTCTGAACCAAATCAAAATGAATCACTGTTTCCACTGGACAAACACGGTATGGTTTCCTTCGATGAAGCTGGCAGCAATCGTTTAAAAATGATGAGTTATATAGAAAATGATGAGCGAGGTACAAATATGATGCTTTGTCGTGAGCCGGTGTGTGTGTGTGTGAGAATGAACCTGATCTGCTGCGTGTGGTTGCATTTTGCGTCGTTGGCGGTTTGACGCGACACGAGTGCTACATTTGTTTAAAAGATCATAATCTCATCTACGTATAATGCATTAACTTAAATCCTACAATTCACTTTAACAACAGAGTTAAAAACATAGAAATTTTTTTTTTTTGCTATTATCAAAATCAAGTGTATGAACATAATTACAGTTTATTAAAAAATAAATCAGAAAAATAATAATTTGATTTGCAGAAAAAAAAGGTAATATTGTCAAGTGCTGAAGTATTTAAGTGAAAGAAACTCATCTGTGTGTGTGTGTGTGTGTGTGTTTGTGTTTGCACTCTCCAGTTTTGTCCATGAGCACAGAGCATTGACTGTACATTAAACTGGCAACAACAGTCAGTGACACCGGAGATCGACTCGTCTGTCGTGAAACAGTTAAGGCTCAAAAAAAAAAAAACTCCCGTTTTCTGCAGTGCATGTAACACGTGAGAGGAATCCCTCTCATAGGAAAAGTTGTTAGTGACTGTCCAGACCTGATCTGACACCTGATGTGAGCTGCAAGGAGCAGTGCAGAAACCATGGTTTCTCTACAGAGTTGAGAGGGGGCTGCATGACAAAAAAACAAACGCCTTTCAAACCTTTTGTCTCTATTAAATCCTAACATTCTTTTTTTTTTTTTTGCTTGTGGGCTTGTTGAAGACACTTCATCTGAGGGAAGGGCTTGAAGGTCCAAACAAACAACAATGTACAGTAGATATCAGTCAGTCCAACGCACTCACCGAGCTGTTTTCGTGTGACGAGTTTAGACGCTTAGCGTGGGATTTGCACATTTCAAAAACTCCTTTTGTTTGGGTGCCATGGACATTTGGTGCTTTGGTGAGATTTGGCTCTCAGGCCGGGTCGCGTGTCCGAGTCCAAGTCTGCAGATTGATTTCTGAGTTGACGGCTCCTCTGGTCAGGGAACAAACACACACAGTGTGAGGACCCTATTGTGTGGAGGTTTTTCTTTTCTTAATTTTCTCTCGAGGTGTGAATGTACAATTTTGTTCTCAACGCATTCACCACAGTATAGAATTGTGATGCTATATCCTATGGCTGGTATGTCACCGTCAGTTAAGTCAGTTGATTCAAGCTCGCCACTTTAAAAAAAAAAAAAAAAAAAAAAAAGGTTGACATAATGACGAGAAAACTTTTCTCCAAAAGTTTACAAAACTTTAAAACTCAAAGTCAGATTATCTACAGTCGCAGCTTCAATGTAAGTATAGACATTAAGCATGAGGTGAGTGGGTGAATGTGGTTCAGTAGTCAAGTAATCAAGTGTCCTCTCCATCTCCATGCTCATGTAGTGGTCTGAGGCAGGTGAGCAGCTTTGGCTGAGGCTCTGTCAGCTTTAGTCTGTATCAGCTATGGAAACTCATTCAGAAAAATGGATGAGGATGTAGATTTGAGATGGGAGTGAGGGGAGTGGCTGCTCAGAGAGAGGACTCAGCCAAAGGAAGATGAACTGTGGGGGTTTTTTTTTTTGTTCAGACTGACCCCACAGACCTCTCAGCTCACGGACAGTCCAGGTTGCCGGTGTCGGACTGGGAGATGTTGAGTGTGTTTGCAGAGGGGAACAGGTCTCTTTGGTCCGTGGGGCTGTGGTAGTCGGACGTGAGGTCGGGGTCCAGAAGGGAGGACAGGGTAAACTGGGAGGAGCCTTTCTTTAGGCACTGGGAGTAGAAATTGAGCAGAAGGTCCAACTTGTTCTCTATGGACTGTACCTAAGAAAACACACACACAACAATGACCTTTTTATTTTATTTGTGCTGGAGCTGTTTGATGTGTGGAGACACTGGGCCTCAATGTATTGATTTAAGCGTCTTGTTTAAGCGTCATTTACTAATAAAGCCTACTGGTAGCTGTAAAGAGCTTTTTCTCGTGAGTGTGCAAAAGAGATTTACTTTTGACAGATTGTATATGATTAAACTTGGGTTACCTGTTTCTCCACCTTTACTACACGTCCCATCATGCTCAGCTCATCTAGTGGATCCAGTTCTGGTGGAGTCTTCTCTCCTTTTTCCGGGCGAGTCTTCTTATCGGACTGAACAGCTCCTCGTCCGATTATCTGGTCCACCCTTTTACACAAAGCACCACCTCTCACCATAAGATTTTGCAATGAGACATAAGACTGTAGTGTGTCCATCCATCCATCCATCCATCTTCTACCGCTTTGTCCTCCACATGCGGTAGAAGATGGATGGATGGAGTTCACACAATCCTGCGTCAACCATGCCACATTTCTTTGGTTTCTCGTCCACATTGAAATGAGACGAAACAAACACAGAATTCAAATGTTTTGAATTTTGATGAATGAACAAAAAAAAAAATAACATTAGTAAAACCCACCGCATCTGTAGACTCTTGATGCGGCCCAGCATGTCCAGGTGTCCCGCAGAGTACTGCTCGATGACGTCCTTCACATCGTAGGGACGCAGCGTCTCTTTAAACTTCCTCTTGGCCACGAGGAACTTCAAGATCCTGCACACACGCGCATAAGAAAAAAACAACCTTATTGCTTATGGTGGACGTCGTGGAGCCTCACACCCCCTCATATGGACGTATGATGCAGGACAGTAATGTGATAATAAGATTAATTACAGTCGGTGGGACCTTATCATTCACAAACAGCCCCATAAAGAGAGAAGAGCGACCCCCTTATTTAACCGTGCGTATACATTGTGATGGTGACAACATCTTCCAGAAACATTTGCTTATCAGTTCTTGCTGTTTCAGCAATTAGCATAAACCCACAGTGAAGACACACGCACACACACACATTGTCAGCGCGTCGGCCCTGTTTCTGCTCTTTTGTCAGTGTGACAGCCATGTTGGAGCCACTGGTGGACCACAGCTGCGCCTGCTCCCAGTGTGCACAGCTCATCATCACTCCCCTCAGCCCACTGGGAAAGAATGTTGAACCAGCACTACTGTATCCGCCAAACGCATATCTGAAAACATCCTCCTCTCCGGTCACACGTTAGGCTGGAGAGAGTGAAGGATGTACCAAATATAGTACGAAACGGGAGTGGAGGGAGGGACGTGTCCGTGTTGAGTGGATCATTTGTTTCCTTTCAAATCGTCTATGACGTAGACGAAATGCACCGCGCACAGTTAAGTTGTCAACTCAACATTTGTTTGATTGCATGAAAAAAAATCAAGCTGGCAGAGCTGAAGGAGTTAGCGGAAGGGAGGGGAGTATTTTCTTTTCTTTAACAAGGAAATCCTATCTCTCTCTCCCAGATGACTAAGTCCACTGTAATACTCCCACTCGCATTCACAGGGGGGAAGAAAAGGAATCACATCAAAGGTCTAGGAAGTGAAAGAGTGAGAAGGTAACATGTACTCACATCATCAAAAATACACAACTGCACACACGCCAAAACAGAATGCCACAAATGCAAATCTCAGTACACACTCACACACGCTAATATGTAACACAAACACACACCAACTAAGCACGAGTAAGTGAAACCTGAACCCGTAAGAGGGGTCATTTTCTGAAATAACCACTGTAACCTTTGTCCACAGGCCCTGCAGCGCTTGCATTTACCAAAGCCACACACGACTGGCACCACAACGAAGGAAAGAATAGGAGAAGGAGCAGGTAAAGGAGAAGAGGAGCGAGAGGTGGAGGAGGAGGAGTAGCGTTCTACAGCTGGTGCTGTAGCAGCTGTCAGCGCCCGCGTTCCCCTAGCACAGCACTCTGGGTTTCTTGATGACTCCTGCATTTGAGGTATTTTGTAGGCGATCTTTTTTATTCTGCAGGTAGATGCAGATTTCTTTTGCCAGGGTGGGTCTCAGGTGCAGGTAAAGCAAAAGGCTGGGGCTAGTGGTTTGTTTCCAATCCTCCAAGGGTTTCTATAAAACGCTGATTCCTTCTTAGTCGATGAAGTGTCTTTTATTATACGCGGCCTGAGTGAGAGAACTTCCAGCAACTGGGCAACAGTCACTGGCAGTGGTTGAGCACAGCTGGCTCTGCTCACTGAAAGACACTGTTCCTTCCTGATGTTCGAAGGTTGAGATGTAGAAACGCACCGGGCCAACGGAGAGACAGGAAGTGTCAAAATGCTTGCAGAACTGGAGCCAATGCAGTCTTTCTTGCAGTTCAGCAAACGTGAATCCCTGAGCGTTTCCAATGGCAACGGTTTATCTGAGACTTAAAAATGACTTTAATGCTGACACATATGCTAGTTGGGCCAAGTACAGTGAACCATTACAGGGGCTATAGCTACCAGCTAAGTGAGGAGAAGTTAATGAACAAGTTCAATCATTCCTGCAGAGGAATGCACTGCGTAATCACCGTGTTTCAAAAATATTACAGCTGAAACACGAGAAAAAGTGATGACGCTGACCAAAGATCAAACAGTTATTAATAAGTAAGTAAGCATGTTCAAACTACCTATTTAATAAAGGAGACTTGCCATGCACGACTGCAAACGAGCAGAAATGTTGTTTTTGTGCAGTATTGGATTTTCACAGTAGAGAGAGGCTTGTTTTACCGTCCTCCTCCTCCTCCTCCTCCTCTTCTTCTTCTTCTTCTTCTTCTTCTTCTCTTGCTTCCCAATACCTGCCCTAAACGTGCATTCATAAACAGAACGCCGTGTGCACGGATCCAGACAGCTGAGAAACTGCATTCATCTCTCCAAAGTGAAGTCTCAGCACTAAAGGCTGCTGTGCAATCCTGTGTTTCACAGACATCAGTTGGAGAAGTTTTGGAAGACGCCACACGAGTACGTGCATGTGTGTGTGAGTGTGTGAGTTAGTACAGTGAAGCACCTGCTGTTTACACACCTGCACTATCTATAGGAACTCCCTCTCTTCTATTGTCTGCGGCACAGAGCAGCTGAGGTCAGACCGAGCTGCTGAGTCAAGTGCAAAGCTGAGGGAGGATCATATAATATCCTATCAGCGGCACAACAGTGGAAGGGAAAATATACTCGGCTGTTTGTCCATTGAGGAGGAAGCCGGTTTTTCATGTTCAAACGCACCTGGTTACTTGACAGTAAGTCCACGTGATGTGAATGGATGGTGTTTATATGTTCTGCTCACACAAATTAAGGGAACACCTAAATCACACAAGTGAAAACTTGATGAACAAATAAAATAATTCCAGCTGAAAATCTTCACTGGCATAAACTGTATGATTCTTTGACAAGGAAATAAAGTAGCGTCCATCAGTGGCTGGATTTAAAATCAAACAGAGAATCAAAGACTCTGTTGAACACGTCACCCAAAAACGAATTTCCTGAGATAAATGTGTTACATGTGTCTCATTCCCACAACAACAATAACATGGACAAAAAGTCAATGTCACAGTCACTTCCTTCAAAGAAAAGAATAATAATTTGTTTCTGTCAAGTTTTAATAGTAAAATATTAGAATGGATATAATGTGAATTAAAACAGCAGCAGCATCATAATGATTTTAACTTTATTCTTCATTTGAAACCTTAACTTAACTTAACTTAACTTAAGTGTCGCCTTAATCCTTTAGCTTTTACCCAAAACAGCATTCCTACTGAACCACCCCAAGCACAAACTAAAAGCAGCAGAAACTCCAGGGTATGAAAGGCATTTGCTTCACCTTTCGGTCAGGGCTAGTGGACATGCAGCCAGTGGGAGTCTCAGCTCAGACCCACAACTATGTGAGGAATGAATAAAATGCCAAAACAATCCTAAAGATGTCACATGAAACAAGTTATCATGTGGTATCATTCAAACACTAACAAAAAATTATTCTTAAATAAATAAATAAATAACACAACACAACACAAGAATGTAAGTAGATCAAGTAGAGTCACTGCAACCATACAAAAATAAAAGAAACATTTCCTGTGACGCAGAGTATGTGGGAGTGGCGGGTACATGGCTGGAGGTCAACTGTCTGAAGGGGTACAAGACTGTGAATTTTAAGAACCACTGCTCGAGATCTTTTAATGACATACTTTAAAAATCCACTTTATTATCCACTTTAGGACCCTTTTTCTGGCATAAACACTGACCTAGATGGGACCAGTAGTCCTCATGGAGACCAAAACCTAATAAAGTCCTAATAGGACCAGATCATCACTAACCTTGACCTAACTACTGAGGTTAAAGCCTCATAAGGACCAGGTTTTGGTCCTGAAAAAGGTCAGAAAGAGGTAACAGACACAAGTACACACAAACCCACTCTCCTTGATTATGAATATAAGTACATTGTTTTCACGTAAAACAAGAACCTGCCCTTAAGCGTCTCTGTGAATAATTATGTTTACGGTCAGAAATGTGACCGCTCACAGTTGCTGAATAACAGAAAAAGAAGCCAAAGCTGACAGCACATCTGCTGTTATTAGCGTCGTCTCTGTCCAAACCGTGTATCGTATGTCTCTACACATAGTCGTACTGAACTGTGATCATATGTTACATATTTCTGAGCATGTGCTTTTGTGTGTGTGTGTGTGTGTGTGTGTGTGCTCTCTCAGAGGCAATCCCATCATAGCTACCTTTCACATCACTGGCCTGAATGAGCTGGGCTTTCTGAGGGACAAGGTCACATGGGAAAACTAACCCTTCCTCTGCACGAGGGCTCAGTTACCTCTCCTAAGTGGACATTTCCACGCTGTCAGCTAAATCTGCACACGCCAGCTTCTAAATGGAGGAGCAGCATGTTCGCCTATTATTGCAGGCTGTAAATACCAGGAGAATTGCCCATTGTCTGAATACACACGCAGGGGGATGTTTGTGAGGCCAAAGTGCGCTTGTTTTGCTCATCATCACCTCCGGTTTGCACTAAGAGGTGGAGATGTGACGTGACAGCTGGAAACATTTGTATTTCCTGCTCAATGTAAAGACGAAAAGATTCTTTTTTTTTTCTCTTTAATGATATCTTATTATTTGGTAAAAGCCTGTAGATCATACTCTGCCTGTCAGAAGAGATCAAAATTATATTTAAATCAAGATTTAAACCGCATTGTTTAGACTTTAGACACATTACATACAATTATTATACCAATCTTCAATGTGGTTGGATACAGGCAATTTGAATTGTTTATAATGTCTGTCAACAACTGTTACCTCCCTTTTTAAATGATATGTATTTATTTTTATTACAATTGTAATATAGAATAGCTATAACGCTAATAGTATGGTAAGGATTTTGTAAAAAAGTAATATTATGTTAATCTTATTTCTATACTATTCCCCACATAATAGTTTGGTAATTACAGTGGGCAATTTGTGTGTGGGACATGAAGGAATTTAATTTATAATATGGCAATAATCAATTTTCATGTAAAGATATTGCATTGATAGTAGTAATAGTAATTCTCTATTAGCTGAATATACCTTTGAAAATACCACAGTATTACTGTGAGTTATTTAGTTATTACCAAGCTGGAACTTGCATTGGAAATAAAATCAATACTTTAATATTACAAAATAAATACCACCTCTATTACTATGTTTTACATAAGTTTAACATAAAGTGGTGCTTTATCAGAGAATTCTTGGTTTAATTTTTTTTTTCGCATTTGGATTAAATACAGATTACGTGGTGGGAACATTGATGGTTTATAGACAGCTGTACAACGTGTGTACAGTTGTGTGTACACTTTCCTCAAGATCATGTGGAACAATAATCAAATTTAAAAGACTACCTAGAAAAAATATACCGAAGAAATACAGGATGGAAATATGATGATGTAGACTTCCCACCTGTACTGTTTTGGTTTCTTTTCGTTTTGTTGTAGGAGTAACATGAATGTCAGACCGTTGTTTTTTTTCCTATATGGGTGAATATATTATTTTCTTCAATTTAATTTGGATATAGACTGCAGGATACGCTCAGTAATATTAGAACAGCTTATAATATAAAAATAAAAAAACTGAAAGGGGGGAAGGCCTCTTCTGCCTTTTCCTTTTTTGGGGCCGCAAAGATTTAAAGGAAATGTTTGACAATTTCTGTTTTTCTTTCTTTCATTTTTGCTTTTTAATATCATGTTCAAAATGTGAAAAATGGTCAAACTCACCTGACAGCTCGTATAAGTGTCTTCACAGCTGGGATCACCTCCTCCATGGCCACATCACAATATGGTTTGTCTTCCACGCTGTCCTCGCCAAGCCCCTCTACGAGACCAAGGTATATGGAAGTCATTCAAAGATACTGGTACGCAGCAAAGAGTCTTGTGAGTGTTGATGAAAAGTGTTGCCTACCATCAGCCGGGGGCCGTGGCTTGAGGCGAAGCGACGTGCGAAAGCGTGTGCGGTCATTAAAGCTCCAGCTCTTCTGGACCTTTCCTGGACTGGTGACTTCTGGAACGTTCTCCTGGCTGGGAGAGCGTCGGACCCCGGAGCCCGGAGGCTGTGGCGACGCCTTGTTTCGAATGGTTTGGGACGATCGGGAATTGTTCATCCGGATACGATCGCGGAAGCCCATTTTACCGCTGGCAGGTGAAAACATAAAACAGTCAAACATCTGTGAGGCCATGGCAGTTTTTTTTTCTGAATGATCACAATGTCCGTGCCTTTGACCTTCATGGGAAAACTAAACTGTGTAATCCTGGGGGAGGTTAAGGGAAACAGCAGAGGGCCGGCCTGAGCTTGTTAGAAAAGAAGTTGTTAGTAAAGGTGATGTGACACAACAAATTGGTCCCTGATTTTTACAAAAACGTCTTTACTGAGACAAACAAACTTAACACGAACCAAACAGATATGTTTTTGACTCCAGACTAGCTGACTTATCGAGGAGGAAGTGAGGTTCTACTTCTGACATGCACTTCATTCAGCAAAATCAGACCTGATTCAAGACCTGCAGTACTGCTGGGATCGCATTCCACCCACCATCAGACCCAGATACACTTCCTTTATCCCTCCAACCATGTGGATAAGCATCAAAATATCGGCTTCAACGAGCAGCCGTACAAAAAGCACCTCATTGAGCACTTTAGCGACTCACTACAACCATGGCTCAGTAAAGCTCTCTCCGACATACTCTGCTAACTCTCACTAACCTCTCTGCAGCCACTTACATGTTACTCACTGTCACAGATCTGTAAGGAAATGCAAATGTCATGCACCACAGAGCAATTCCAGACGCAGTTGTTCACTCGTACATGTTCTTTTTTTTACGATGATATACTCTTTGTTGTGCGTGTGTTATAGCAGGCCATTTAAATTAAAAATTTAAATAGTGTGAGAGGATGTTAATAGAAACACCATAACATACGAGCAGGCTGAAATGTTTCAGGTGGAATGGAGGAAAGGTGGGGGTGGAGGGTGGGGATAGAGCGAAAACACCTTTGCATGCAAATAAATGATTTGGGCGCATTCAGCACCGTAACTCGGCTCAGTCGTTCCAAATCATTGAAAGAATATCGCATGCAACGGAGGCTTTGTTGCCCTTTAAAAACCTTTTAAAGCACAAACTGACTGATTGGATAGAAAAGGCCCATGTGACTTATATGAAACAGAACAACATGCTGAATCATTCAGTTTCTGAAAGGTCGACGCTCACTTTTTTTTTTTTAGATGTCTGATGGAAGTAAAAGACTATAAGTCACAGTCGTAACGATTGCTGTCATGTTTTAAACACATGGTTTCATTGTAACTTCAAGCCAAAGCAATGAAATTCAGCCGTATCTTCAGCACTCAAAAAAAAACAACCTCACTCAAGCATTTGTGGACTTGAGCATTGTGCCTATTAAAGGTTTTGGATTAATCCATCACTGCAAATAAGCCAACTGTCACAGCACAGGCCCACAAAGGTTTGAGGGTTTCAGGCAAAGAGATAAGAACGTGTAGGAAGGGGGTGGGGGGGAGTGGTGTTATTGATCTGTGACGTTTTAGCGTGCCCCGTGCACAGGCTTGTTGCCGTGGATACCTCTGCTTGCGACCGGCGTGAATCCGGAAGAAACCCCGCTTTTTAGAGAGCAGTTGACTGGGGACACACACAAGGCAGAGGGAGAGAGGGTGAGGGGAAGCGAGGAATGGAAGGAGTGGGTGAAGGCGGATGAGAAGTTCTCAGACTCAACCTGGGTACATGGTGAACCAATGAGAAGTAAAGATAGAGGGGGGAAGGACCAGGGAATGAGAGTGAGGTCAGGTGGAAGGGTGAAGTGTAACATCTCCATAGTCCAAATAGCCGTTTCTTGTTTCTTCAACTTAACAAAAACAGATACTGTGCTTCCAAGAGGCATTTTGGATTACGGAGACATGCTTAGTGACGAATGAAGAAGAAGGTTTTGATCATTGGTGGGGGGGAAGGATCATGCCAAGGTCGTTACCCGAGTATATTCATCAGGACATCCCATTAAACGTCATGGTTTCAGAGCAGCTCCTCAAATCAAGGATATTCTACCAGTAGCAGCATATTATCAATAAACACCACTGCACTTCTCATGTCTAATGCATGCACAAGTCCATTTTACATTACCAGTCACTTAACAAATACAGGAAATTCACACTTGTTATGGACATCCTGGCAACAACAAACACAGCTCATGAAGAACAAACCTGCACGGAACTTCTGCCTTCCTGAGAACAGGTGGAGGATGGAGGATGGATGGCATAGAAAAAGACACAATGGATGTAAAGGGGAAGAAGGGAGGAAGACAGGAAGAGGAAATTGGTGAGTGAACAACGGGAGGTGGTGGAGATGGTGAGGGTATGAGCGAAGCAGACAGAAATGCAGAAAGCAGGGGGTCCTGCAACACAGTGGTCTCAGATTAGATGTTAGTGAAATACTGTTACACACGAAACACGACCATGCAGAAAGCTCCGGAAGCAGTCAGCCTTGAGGTTTTGCTAAGAGTGCATGTGTTGAATATGTCCTCCTGTATGTCCTTGCCGTGTGTGAGCATGAGTTTGTTTCTGCCACCTGGATGTACTGCGAGGCTGTGGTGGTGGCGGTGTGCATACCTGTCCCCCGACAGATAGGGGGAGCTGTAGGGCCGCAGCCCAGACAGCAGCGTGTGGTAGGAGTTGGGGAGAACCTTCTTGGTATTGCGCTGTCGCTGGAGGTGACTGAACAGTAGAGTCAGTTCTCTGACACCCCACGTGCACAAATAAACCAGAAACAAACAAAAAAACAACAAAAAAAAAAACATGACAAATCAACAAAAAAAAAACAATAAATAATGAACACCTCACAAAAAGGCCAAATCAATGGTCCAAAAACTCAAAAGAAGAGGGATACGTGAGGAAAATAAGAGAATGCTAAACTTTGAGTCTAAGTTATTGAAAGGTGACTTGACTTTAATGTGAAACGTGTTCTCTCATGTTCCTCTCCTTTTAAGCAAACAAAACAATTAGTCAAATTAATATAAAAAAATGAATGCAAAATATGAGAAACCACTGCGTAGAACAAAAGTAATGACAATAGACTTAAAATGGTAACACTTTACATCACAGTGGAGTTATGACATGTAATATTATGGCAATACCAATCTTATTAATGATGTATATGATACCATGGTATTTCCAAAGTAATATCTATGTAATAACATGGTGATGAGAATTACCATAGGCTACATGTCAATACCTTCCAATCCATTCCAATCCAACTTTATTTATAAAGCACTTTAAAGACAACACTGTTGGCCAAAGTGCTGTTCACAGACATGACAAATAAAAAGGTTTGGGAATCAAATGACTGTATAATTAAGTTGAAATTCACACTCCCTTAAGCCTCATTTACATTTCCCATTGTTATTGCCAATATCTTACTTACTAAAGTGATTACTACTGTATAGAAATAAGAAGAAATCACCATAATATGGTTTCCCATGTTACAAAATAATCACCATACTCTTGTGACTGTACAGTAAAGTGCTACCATTTAATTCCGAAATAATAATCTTAGGGAAATGGACAGTACTGCTTTCTGTCAAAACCACCACTGCCCACAAATGAAAATAACATAATAACATAAATGTATGAGCAGATGAATTTTTGGCGGTTGACTATTATCTCTGTCTTCATTTATTATACAATAGAAACATAACGACAAGTTTGAGATTCGAGATGTGAGCGCCTACCTGAACGAGGGCAGCATGCTGTCGTAGAAGTACCATGTAGCCGTGAGATAGGAGTGTTTGGCATCTGTGGAGTAGAGCCGCCACGCAGCCTGAACAAAGCCACAAAACAGAAGACGTTCAGAAACAACCCGCCCGGAACAACTCCACATCAAATAAAGATATGAATGAATCTCACTGTGGTCATCACCTGTATCAGGTTGGCAGCAGGCATCCTCCTTTTCTCAAAATGCTTCTGTCGGTGCTGCTCTTGAACCTTCAGGGCAAAACCTGACCCTAGAATTCCCTGTGGGTTAGAGGCAAACTTTAAGTCAACACTGACCAAGCAAACAGGGTACGCCAATGAATAATGAATAAATAAATAAGATCTTGGGGGACGTACAGCAGGCAGAGCAAAGAAAGAGACTCCAAGAAGAGCAAAGCCTGCAGCAAGGAGTCGTCCCTGCCACGTACGAGGGGTTTTATCACCATAGCCAATAGTCGTGAGAGTGATCTAGAAGAGAAGATACACACACACACACACACAATGTAATGTCACCTATCCAGAGCAAGTGTCCCTAAAATGTAAACCATAAAGCAGAGCTTTTAACTATAAACTTGTGTCAATAAGATTCAAAGCGCTGTCAAATCAGCTCACACAATGCTGATAAGTATCTCAGTGTTACGACGACACAAATTGAGCAGAATTGAGTTGGTATGAATAAAAACACAAAAAAGGCATCCACAGGAAGTTTCAGAAGTGAATTCTACTGCTCGCTCAAAAAGCTCAGACATTCAGCGGTTACACACTGCATCTTTAAGAAGGTGAGATTTAAGTTAAGGTAAGATTGAGGTTTGGGTAAGAGTCGGGGATTTCAAATGTGATGTGGATGAACTCCATGGTTCACTGGGTTCAGGTTTGTTCTTTTACTGTATGTAGTAAGAAAGACTTCAGGAAATGAAAAAAAATGAAAAAGGAAATAATGTAATTTCCTCTAAAGTCAAAGCGACAGAACTGTTTGTGTGTGAGAGACTTTGTGCCCATTATGCAATACTCACAGTCCCCCACCAGAGGGAGTCTGCATAGGTATTGAAGTCTGTGTTGTTGTCTTTCTCTGCCAGGTAGACGAGGAAGGAGGCAAAGATCAGCACCAGGAAACCGATGTACCAAGCTGTAATCAACTCCTGAGAGAACATGAGAGGAGGTATCAATTACAGCTGAACAGCATCTTTACATCATCATACCCTCTGTTGTTAACACTGATTATCATTAATGATTCAATTCCCATCATCCATCATCATCATCATCACATCTGGACCGCACAGTTCTGCTTAAACAGCTGACGCATCAGTTCATCATCACATCTGCACTGTGATCTGCAGCACATGCTGTACACCAACACCTGACTGTCAAACATGAGCACAGTGTCCACAGTATGTCCTCACTGAGAGTAAACACTACAAACAAACCAAAAAAAAAACAACAGAAATCAGTGTGAGAGCATGCACTGCAAATACACACAACACACACAAACACACCACAAACACAAACAACACAATCAATGTCTGTGCGAGTCGTCAATAAATGTAAATCCTCCTCAGCTATAAACCAGACAACGGTGAGAAAAAAGAGGCTCTCGATTCCCACCTTGCTGTGAGCGTAAACCACCGAGCCCAGTAGTTTCCACGTGCCTCCGCGCCGGTCCATACGAACCATGCGTAAAATCTGCAGGAAGCGCATGCTTCGCAAAGCTGAGGTGGCAAAGATGTTGCCCTGCGTTCCTGCAGCGATCACCGCCAGTGACGCCACAAATACTATCAAGTCTGCGGGGACGGAGAGAGGACTGATGATGAGGTGGTTTCACAGTTTAGTTTTCACACAGAGAATAAACATAAACAAACACATTCACACACACACACACACAGAGCCGGCATAGTGCACTGTATATGAATAAAAACCCACACATGGGCGCTTTACTCCACTGAACAAATGAACATACCTTATAATATAATAATAGTTAGACAGAGCAGACGTGTCAAATCTAATGATCTGTAATGTAACAGTGTTTGGTTTAATTGACCTTTTTCTGTATTTATTACTTTTATTACCATTTAGTATAATGTATTACTATACTACTATACTAATACTGAGTATTTTATTTTATTTTATTTTCTTGCAAATCTTGCTTGCAAGACCATGCTATATAGTGTTTTATTACTTGTTATTATTATTATTATGTGTCAGTCTTGTTGTCGTCCACAGGACTGTGCGACACTCACACACACACACACACACACAAATACTAACCTATGACACAGAAGGGCTTTCTGGCAAATCTCAGCCGCCCCTGCCATCCTCGGTATCGGCAGCAGCAGCCCGCCGCCCAGATCCTGATGAAGTACTCGGAACCGAACACCACAATCATGACAAACTCCTACCAACACAAACACACACACACACACACACACACACACATAGACAAAAGAGGACAGGTCATGTGACAAGTGAGTGCAGCATTTACAGGCAGATCAAACATTAATGTTGTGGAGGATCATGTGAGTGTGGCAGCATACATTTATATGAAGTATGTCACGTGCAATGAAGATTAAACTTCATTCATTATCTACTGCTTTATCGTCAAAATAAGGGGGAAAATCAAATGTTGAGGCATCAAATATGTGATTCATTTTTAAGGCATGAACATACATCCCTCTGTGAGTAAATGCTCTTAATTTCACACAAATATCTACTCATGTGTATATTCTTCACATGATTGACATGTGGCCCTTCACTACCACGCCTCCATTTTAACACACAAGAATTGTACTGTATATTTTAGGTTTAAAAGTAACAACGATTTATTTCATACATAAGATTTCATTAAAAGATCAAAATAGGGATGCACGATATTACCGGCACGATATTGGCTTTAAAATAGTATTATTGGCTAACGATAAACACACCGATGTATGACTAATGACTAAAATAGTAAGCTGAAAAAGCTGCTCCCTCCTTGACTTCTATGCTAGCGCCCCCGACAGCTGTTATAGTTTTGTTGCTTGTTTAATTTTGCACAATAGAGATATTTTATATCCACATGTGCTGCGACATTTGTATGAAAAATATTGTGTTCATTTGACGACAGAAGAGACTAAACCTCTGCAGCTGGGCGACAATGATATATGTATATGTATCGGTATCGGTATCAGTTATCGGCCCAGGCACTTTTGGTATATCGGGTAAAAGTCAAATATGGCGCATCCCTACATCAACATCCTAAAGCTTATACCATAACAGTCAAAGGCCATTAACACAACACTCAGTCAGTCTCGTCTTTATTACGGGCAGTTTAAGGTGCACTGAATGTCATTAGAGTGAATGACCGTGTAAGTTAAGTCCACTAATGGGTGACTGCCTGCTAATGGTCGGCTGATTGATGGAAATAGTGAACAGAGTGAAAGCAGACCATTAAATAACATGCAAAGAAGAGCAAGGTGGGAAGAGAGGGGAGAACGGGCAATTTAGAGATGACAAGTCAGGTTAAGGAAGGAGAGAGCAAGTGTCCATTACCTAAAGTACAGTAGGAGGAGGAGGAGAGATTATGGGATAGCTATTAAGGTTAGTGGATTGTGGCTGAGACTTCCTGCACAGTCAACAACACCTGAATCCTCGCACCTGCGCTCCTCGCTGTCAGTGCTTCCCGTGGCAAACATAACAATAGCACGTGAGCACATGCAGATGCACTGCACTACATGAGCGGTTGTGTGTGTGTGTGAGTGGAAAAGCATGAAAATAGATGCTGATGTAGTCATCAGTGTGTGTGTGTGTGTGTGTGTGTGTGCGTGAGAGAGAGAGGCGAGGTTTTACCAGTATGAAGAGGCCTTGATTGGCAAACTTCTGGTGTTCAGGGATGGTGGAGAATACAGACAACACCAAGCAGCTGAAAACCAGCAGAAATCTGAAAGACACACATACACACACACACACAGAGTCAATAAACAAATTACAAAATACACACAATAGAAATAAGAAGCCTTACATTAATCCCTTAAGAGAAGGGCGCAAATGAACAAAATAAAAGTCATTAAAATATGCCTTGTTCATTCTCTGAATGATTAACCAACTGAGAAAAAGTAAATTATAAATAAACAGGAAGAAATTTGTTGATCCATGACCAAATGAAAACTCAGCACGCTCACTAATATTCTTAGTTGGCATAAGAATCCGAAGAATGGAACCAAATTCAGTTTTGTCTGTATCTGTATGCAAGTAAACTGACACAAAGCCAAACACAGTGGACACATATCTACCTGAAAATAAACCTTATTATGTTATTATAATATATAAAATAAAATAAAGAAAAACTACTATGAAGAGGTTAATCATTAAGTCTGACTGTCTGTTTTATATGTTAAATTATATATATATATATGTTTTACTACTTAGATCGAATAGACAGACACTTAACATTGTGATAAACATAGAAACTGCTAGTGAGACTTTAAATCCATCTTAAATGTAGCTAAAACAAATGTTATTATTTTTTCATTAGAATTATTTAATATGATCTGTTGTCTATGTTTGAGTTGTGTCTTCTTCTCCTTGGCCTATGCGTTTTTATTTCTTTATTTATTTACTTATTATGTTTTATGTAATTTTAATGTTCCTGTGCAGCATGTTGGGCAACTGTGAGGTTTTTAAATGTGCTCTATAAACACACACTTTTCACCTGTAGAACAGACGACAGTAAATCTCTGCCGTGACAGCAATAGCCACTTCAGTTTGAGAACTACTCCAGAATAAAATACAACATAAATTTTCCTAAGTTGTCGTATGTTCTCGGCACTCTCGCGTTCGTATAAACACTTCTCTTCAGCGAAACGGAGATGTGACGAGAAGTCTCTGCACTGTCGCCCTCGATAATCAGGTGCAGCACAAGACGGACGTGAGCATAGTTTACACTTTGTGTTCAGCAAAGCACTTGAAAGCAGTTCTGTGAGAGACTTCTTCAAACTGTGCAGTTCTCTGTCTGAAAGACTAAAGACGATGCATACAGTAAAAACAATCACGTTAGGTAAGACACGCAACTAAAAAGAACTATGTTCCCACTAATGAGGTAACCACCCCACCATGTCCCTCTTCATCTGTGGAAAAAGTTATTGTTAGACGTTGTTTCAGTGGACGTGTCTATGGCAAGGTTAAAAAGAGCTTTAGTGTTCAGGAGACAGCAGAAGAGATTATATGTGTTAACTTATCTCTTTTTATTTAGTAGCTATTGGTCAGAAACAGGAGAATAGAGAGTGGTGATAAGGGGTAACGGTGAACAGATTTGATGTAACAAAACGTCAAAAGGTATAATTACTCTAAAACTGTACGAGTTCTGATCTACATTTTCTAAATTTCTCTACGACAGCATGACCGTCTCATATCTGTGTCAGCAGGTCATATCTAAATGTAAAGTATCCCAGTAAAACGACTAAACTTATTCATTTGCCATTATTCCTCACGTACGACACCTTTAAAGCGGCTCAGCAAAAAGAACCAAAGCACCCGAACAAAGGATCTACGACCGGAGATCAATTGCAAGAGGACAGACTGTACAAAACATAAAATTAGAGCCGAGAGACATGAGGCAGAAAAGAGTTGCACCCAAACGCACAGTGAGGCTGCCTGTTCTCTGTGCCATGTGAATCCAGAGAGATGGGATAAGCCAGGTGGCAGCTGCATGTCCAGCTGGTCTACATGTCAGAGACCAAAGTCAGAGAGCACTTGTTGGACACTAAACTGATTCTTGTGGCCTCGCACAGACGTCCCCTTTCAACGCGATAAGTGAAATCAAAAGCATCTCATTGGAAAAAAAATTGTGAATAATGAAGCAACTGTGCAGGCGAGCGGCTGCACTGGGAAACATGGAAATATCGGACCGAAAGAAAGAGAAGAAATGTGGAATACACAAACAGAAGACCACATTCATCAGTATTGATTGAACAGAGGAGGAAACAATAAGAAAGACCCGCACCCTCAGGGTCAAATCAGTTGAGTAACCAAGTGAAATGATATACTATATGTAACCTTGCATCAGCTTTACACCACTAATGACAGAGGACAACAGGAAGGAAGGACGTGAGTGGTGTCCAGGACGGTGTGGATGTTTCCTGCAACTTAGAGACGGCTGTCCTGAAAAGTCTGGTTTCTGTTGTCGCTTCATAGAGTGCATGGTGTCAATAATCAGGAATAGACAACAGAGTCAACTTAAGATGACCAGAAAGACACTGGACACCAAGTGTGACTAGTGTGAAAAGTGTGAACAGTCACCGCTTAATTACTACTGTACGCTTCCTCAGCGCAGTGATGTGTGCAAGGAGGAGAGTTTGTGCTCACGCCACAGTGGAGTCGCTCGGAAAAAACGCACTTTAGATGACTTTCCACAAACAATGCATTTCAGTCGTTCATCAGCAGAGCAATATGCTGACTAACGCGGCTGTCTTTTTCCCCTCAATTGACTGAAACCACTGTATGGCTTTCAATAAGAAGGAGATGCACTGGGGCAGCATCTCAGGTGCTTTATGACAGGAGACACGTTACAGCACAGATAGCCGGATCGACAGCTTGGCAGTTTTCACAAAATGCCGACACAACATTCCCGCACAGAAGTGAGTTTTCAGAGCAACTCTGCATTTACCTGGAAACAATCCCCGATATACAGTAAAAACCAAAAAACGCCTGTGCGCAGCCAGTGTGCATAAACAAAGAGTAGATTTTTGTAGGGTGTCACGTAACAAAAGCTCAGCTAATCCAGACCACAAACCACAAACAGACCTCAAATCACACATGACACACGGCTGTAAAATACCACTCACCCCCATCTATGTTCAAGTCCTCCACTCAAGTAAATGCTGCTCTGTAGGCTTTAATAATCAAGCGACACTGAATATATGTATACAGTATGACCAGTGCTATTAAAGGTACAGGAGGCAGGATATTTTGGGCGCTATCGATCAATTATTCCATAACAACCTTTTAGACCAGACCTCTGTACCTCCAATATGTCTTTGACTTAGACTTTGACCAATCAGAGGACAGCTCAGAGAGAAGAGTGCAGCAGTATAATATCATGTATACCAACTAGGGATGGGAAGGTACCACTTTTTTGTGTCCAATACCAATACTGATATCAAAAACTCTATCTGCTGATACAGATCATTTGTCCAATACAGTCAATTTAGACCATTTATGAACTATGAAGCTGTTAACAACCATTACAAAGACATAATTCCCCAACTGTATAACAAATGTTGTTGTTTTATTGACATTTTTTACAGTCTGTGACGAGTGAACCATGAGATACAAAAGATTTTTGCGCCCTGTGTATCGGATTTTGCATTTTTATATTTCCTATATCCGATCTAGAGATTTTGACCAGTATCGGACCCATACTGACCGATACCGACACCCATCCCTAATGCCACCTGCCGTAAAACACCAAAGCAGGAGATTGCGATTACAAAAAAGAAGAAGTAAAAAGAGGGTGACACTATTGGAGTTTAAATTAATGTTTAAAAACCCTTTTATGTTTAAGATATACAGCCTAGAAGCACATCAGACTGTGTAGTCTAGAGTAGGAAACTCTTGAGTGCCTTAGATCCACTTTGAATGCCACATCAGAAAAATATGTGTTTCAGATTTTTCACCATGGATGTCAAAGATACAAACAAACATGCGGCTTGTCACCTGTTAGGGTGACAGAAGCACAATGAGTGTTCAACCTTGTGTGACGTGGGAGAGTGAATAAATAATGGCGTCATCTTTGTGGTTTTCTGAGGGTGTGCAGATGAGAAGGCACGCAGGGTGTCATGCAATATTAGTTTGACCTTGAGTTTTGTCATTTAGACTTGACAGTCCCAACGGGAATCAGTTTTAATACATCTTTCTTTCAGCTATAGCTCATCATGTGGAGTTAAGTGACTTGGGAACACCCGCTAAAATGATGCATATCTGTACATATCTGTTAGGATGTCTAAAGGGGATAAGGAACGAAAAAATGAACAAATACATCAATCTTTAAAGAGAAAAATCCACCAAATAGTTCTCAAGAGGACATCAGAAGAAGCTCAGACTTGTGTGGTTTACAGTTCTGCATCAATTGGAAAAGGTCGAACATTCATTATTTGGGATGTAGACAGGAGACAAAGTGAACATCATGATCGGAGACGTCATCACAATATAGTGCAGATCCAGCACTTGTAAAAAGACAGACATTGGTTGATAGAAGTCAGGCCCGCTGGAGGTTTACTGCAAGGCTGTCTGTGTTAATAATGGCTGCAGAACTTCTTTAGAAAGGATAATGCATGCTCTGCTATATACACAAAGTTTTCTCCAAGATATGGCCGAGAGTAATTTGTCTCACGGACGCAAGAGAATCAAGAAGATGCAAGCAAGAAAGAAAGAAGTACAGTACAGTAAAGTAGAGTACCTCTCCTTTAAAACAATAACTGATCACTGTTACAAACCACATGCCTTTGTATATACTGTATAAAGTGCACATATACTTTGGCTGAAGGCATGTAAAGCTCCAGAGGGCCATTGGGCTGCTGGTGGGGCAGACAACAAACAAATGCACAGCAGGCTGCAGGGCGAGCTGACTGCTTGTAATGTACGTTGAACTGGATGCTCTTACTGCTGTTTTCCTGTAAACTTATAAGTGAAAAGGAAGATCTCACATTACTGAAAATACTGAAGTGAGATAAATAGCTATTACCAGTGCTAATGAACATATATGACACTGTGTAGAGGCTACATTACACCGTGTGAGGTCAGCACTCAGTCGGACAGAGAGAGGCAGAGCAGGAATGTGGGAGAATGCACATTTTATTCAATCTTCGCTGGATGATAAAGCAGCTATCAGTTTCACATAACAGAGGAGGCAGGTGGGGGGGGGCGGAGGCTTTGTCACCATGATGAAGACAACAGGGAGGAAAGATGTAAAGAAACAGAGGAAAGTCACATAAAAGGTGTCAAGAGTTATAGATTTCAAATGATACTGGTAAATGAGCGAAAAGCTAGAAAAGGAAAGGGAGAAGAACAGGTAGACATTAAGGGAAAGAGCCATAAGTCATGTCATGTTACCTCTACCTGTATGTGTAGATTTGCCGGTGTGTGTGTGTGTGTGTGTGTGCGGCGTCAACCTAGATCAATCGTGACCTAACAACAACTTTCAGGCATTGACCTGCAATCTGTGCACATGCTGCAGGTGCACAAATACACAAACAAAAAAAGAGAGCACATGCACAGTCCAATTATTGAATGCTCACTTACAGCGACACCGTCGCCAAGGACATGCGCAAGTAAACACATGGATGTGCTTAAACAAATGCACACAGGAGGCACATGAAATGTATTTATAGCAGAGAGTCTGACGGGCACACGTGTGTCATCTGATGTCAAATGTCACCATGGTAATGAAGAACTTCACACCTTTGCTGTGTCTACAGAGGTGTAACCACAACATGCAGGGCACAGCAAAGCAGCTAAGAAACAAAAGATGAAGAAAAGAAACGACTGCGTCCCATTCAGAGAGGAGTAAAGACAGGAGAAAGGTGAGGTAGCAGAGCGAGAAAGAGGAGTGAGCGTATCGTCAGCTGAGAAAGAGGAGGGAGGGAGAGGAGGAAGAGAGAGGAAAGGTGGAAACAGGAGAAAGATATTAATAGTGTTTCCCTCTCCTTAAATAGCGACTGCAGACAAAATGTGTGCAGGTAGTGTGCAGAGCACAGCTAACGCAGCACAACTCAAGCTGGCCAATCTTACGACCCGTTAGTTAGCCACTCCCACTTCTTCTTCTTCTTCTTCTTCTGGGACAGCAGAACTTTCAAGGCAGGGGCAAAAATATAGAAACAACACACAAACAAACAAGGGATGAAAAGTGCTTTTTCACAAGGAAAGAAGCTGAGTGAGCATTTCAGAAGCTCTAGTAACGCCTGGGGGGGGGACACATCGGAGTGTTGTGGAACAACAAGAGGAATGTGTTTGTTTTCCAACGAATGCCACAACCTCCAGGAAAAAAAAGTGACGAGACAGGATAAATTATTAACATAAGTGAGAGAGACACACTCGTGTAATGAGTGTCGGTCATACTGCTCAGAAAAGGTGCAACCTTGGCAGTTTGCATCACAAGTGACGCTTCAGCACAAATAATGTTCTTTATAAACATATACAGAATTCTTCCTAACACAACCGTAGCTCACACACACAACCACCACCGAGACACGTCCACTGCTCAGCAAAACAAACACACACACACACAGACACACGCTCGACAAGGAGCCACAGATTGCTACACTGTTCCAATGTCTGTCGTCAGATGATGCATTTCAAACAGAGTGACGGTTTGCACTGATACATTTTCCAAGCTGGTGAATGTCACAACCACACACACACACTCACAGGTTTGTGCGGCTGTTCTTTTTAGGACACTGCATGACTTCCATTCATTTCAAAAGCCTTAGCCTTAACCTTAGCCTTAACCTTAACCACTGAAAGGCTCAGAAATAAGGTTGTGTCTCATAACGACCTGGTTTTCAACTACTGATCCTGACAAGGTCAGTGATTATCCTCAAGAGGTAACAAATACACACACGTTCTCTTACATACACACACAGCCAGTGTTACATCACATCATAATTGAGTCCTTTGTTCCAAGTATTTGATTCATTGAAACAGTCTCTTTTGTTGCGTCACCAGTCAGGACTTCTTTCCTTTCCCTGGATCTAAATAACACAGAAGCAATGTCCTGACCTCTGAGCACTCAGTCACTGCAGAATCACACAACAAGTGATGCGAAATCAATCTACTAAATTATTTTTAAACAGATGTCATGATTTTGGGGATTTATCGGTAATAAAGATCTCAGCGAGTCTATTCCAGGGGCTTTAAAATGTGGGAAAAATCTTTGGATTCCAAATGACACTTTTATTGATAGTTGTCTTTCGGATCTGGCTGTCTCCAAGAGTTTATAGTTCCAAGGCATTATCCCAAATGTTGGGAGTAATTAGACCACAAGAGGGAGAGAAAACACTCTAGAGCAAACTTATATTCTTAATCCTGGTCACACTGTATAAACTATCCAAACAATAGAGCAACTTAACTATCAGAGATGTAAAAACGACATTCATATATCTATCTATGGCCTATCCCAGCATGCATTTCTTGAACGGAAGGGTCCACCTTGACCATCTATCACAATGGACCTTGGAACAGTAAGTCACAGATTGGACTCTAAGCAGCATTGGTTTGGCCGGACACTTTAAACAATGACTAACTGGAGGCTCTAAATTTATGTTAATACTAACAAATTATCAGAGAAAATACAGAGTGTAAGGTCTGTAAGAATCTTCTTGAAACGAGCGACACATTAGTCCACAAATATCAGGAAAATGTAAATTCCAACCTAGAGAAATAAACGTCCACTTGTTTTTCTGGAGCCTCACTGACACATGTCTTTACAGATATGTGGTGCGGTTGGTTAGTGACTAGAGAAATATGTGTGGTCACATAATGGAGTGAAATTAAAGCTGCACCACATATTGGAAAGGATAAATGCCTGGGCGAGACCGTGAAAGTGACCTTGTTGGCGGTGATTCGACCTGGTGGGAATATGTTTTTCACAACAGAAGGACAACGCGTTGCAAAATTGTTCTCGTTATTTTTAGTAAATGTACAAAGTCAATCAAGGAGAGGCTTCAAAAATTACATCATGTGTGACTTATAGACAAAATACATGTTTTTTACATCATCATCATCCCCAAATACTTTATTATTATTGTGCTTTTCCACGATAAAGTTGCAGCACGGCTTGACTTTTTTGCTTTTCCATTAGTACCCAGTGCTTTTTTAGCACCTGCTCTGTTGAGGATCCAAGCAAACTGAGCCGATACTAAACTGTGACGTCGGCAGACTGCCGGCCACTGAGTGGTCAGAGAGCGTCGTCACCGGAAGAGTCATGAACACAACGTACGACAAACCGACTGTGACACACAGATTGTGAGCCAATATTTGGAATGAATTGAGTCTAATGATTCAGTACACTGAAAGTAACAGCCTTGCTCGTCACTATAGCTTCTGTCACGTATAAAATAGCATCTCTGCAGTTTCGTGCAGTCGTGCTATGGTGAATCGGCCTACATTGAGGAGGTACTATAGAAATGGAAAACGGCTTGCCTGATACCAAACCGAGTAGAGTCGAGCCGAGTAGTGCTAGAACTGTATAGTGGGAAAAGTGCCATTAGATGCAAAAATAGAGTCACCAGTCCATGTTACACTATGCCGCTATGCCGAGTTGCTGCCTGCCAAGAACTGCATGCCCATCGCACTTACACATGTGAAGTGCGATGGTGGTAATATAGCTATACATTTACTATGGCAAATTATTTGGGCATAGTAAAAGACAAAAACGAAAAACAGTCAGAAAGAGTCTTTCTTTCTTTCTTTCTTTCCAACTTCCAAGTCTGAATGAAGTCAATGCTTGAGTCCGAGTCTAAGTGCAAGTCGTCAGTGCTTGAGTCCGGGACAAGGCGAGACAATAGGCACACATAGACATAATGCATTCCCTAACACCAAGTGTTTTGTGCCTTCAGAGCACTCAATAGAGTGCTGCACCTTCGCCTAACCCTAAACCCAAACTTCCCTCACTACAAGCCCTTTAAAGTTGTGAGGACCAACCAAAATGTCCTCACAAGGTCAAAATGTGCTCACAAAGACAAATTAAAACAAAATGTGTCCTCACAGCCTATCACAGACAGGCACATGGACACACACACACACACACAGCCTCACACTGCAGCCAAACACACACCCATCCAGAGGATGCGCTCCATTGTCTCTCATTGCTGCTCTCTGCTGCTTATGGACTTATGGAGTGAAGAGTACTATACAGAGCAGGGAGACCAGGGTGAAGGCAAAATGCTGAGATAGCGCTGACATTTAGCTGTGGCAAGCCTATTAGCACAGAGTCTGCAAACCCTTTACTCGGTGTATCAGCTGCTATTTCATACGGCCGTGTGCTTGTATAATATCAGTCAGTTGGAGAAGAGTCACAGTTGATAGTGAGGATAATAGACGTGAGACAGAAAAGGCCATGTGACACGTTTGCACTGAAGAGCTTTGAAACTTAAACCAAAAAATGTCCCAGTGAAAGTCAGGTCGCAGTCATGTGACTTGTCAGAGGTTTATTGGAGGTGAAACGCCCCAAGACCCAAAACACACAAACAGCTTGCACTATTTTACCCCCCTCCTTGACGAGGGGCCACGACTGGATTTCTGGCCAATCATCATTACTCTGTGACAGGTCTAATCCTGTTACCATGGCAGCGGGGATCTCTGGTGATGGATTACAGGGGGTCAGAGGCAGCTCTCCGCGATTAAGAAACAACAAAATAACACAGTGACTGTAACATTTGAACTTGGGGTAATAGGATTGCCCCCGAAGTTTGAGGCAAGGGGTGTGAGAATGTGAGCAGGGGTCACACACAACCCTGGTGGTCAGCAGATCTTGAAGAGGACCTAATATATATGACACAATGGTCAGTGTAATGTTAAGACCAGTGTTACTAATAGTGAGGGTTGAGGTCATTTAAAGCACTGTGGGAAAATGATCTACGTTCCCATCTGAGTTGGGTATTGCCACACTTTGTGCAGATCTACAGTATTACTGTAACTATCAGGCGATATTTCAGGGGGGATAATCAACAGTGACAACACAGCTTCTAAATTAGTAGCTTTGTTTTTTTGAAAAATATGTGGTTATATTTAGTTAAATTTACTTTAAATAAACTTTACTTTATAAAACACCACAAACAGGATACAAAGTGTATGCCTATAAATTCTTTTGAAATAAAAAATGATTTTGTTTTCATAGCCTTAAAAATAAGCCTTTCCATTGTAGTTTTTGTGTTTCTCATTATTCATAGGTGCAGAATTGTGTAGCAGTGTCACTTCATCGGGCTAAGGCCATAGTCCGACTGAGTCAGGCAATCAGACAACTTGCAGAGTGCGAGTCTACATGCGGCGCTGTATCTCTGTATAAGCTAGTGCGTATTGTTTCCTGTTGACCTTTACGTCACAGATAAATGCGACTGGCGAGATGGACGTAGAGATGGATCGTGCTGTGGTTGTAAAGCATTAATCTCATCTCCTCATCAGTCCAGACTGTGAATCACATTATCCAGGTAAGTTAGTCCGAATAAGACTAGCTCAATTTTGGTCAGACTAACATGTTTACATGATATCAAGAAAACCACATTATCGTCTTAGAATTTTAAAATCGAAAATAAAATAAGATCGGACTTTTAACACGCATGTAAGCACACTGACTGCCACAGAGGAGGTTTTCAGCAGGGACCAAACAAAGGCAAGAGTCATTCTAACAGTTTTCACTACTGCAGAGACAAAGAGAGGTTGATTAGTGAACTCACCCCAGCTGAGCTAATCAACACACCTGCTGCTGCTCCTGCTGAGCCAGCTCTACCCCGCCTCTCTCATACAGATGTGTGCCCAAACCACGCCCACCTCCACAAATGGCATTGGGGGATTTGTTTGTACAAACTATTTAATCTGTTGTATGCCATAAACTCTACCCTTTTTTCCACAGAAAATGTGTTCATAGGCTCCGCAGCACTACCGCTATGTCAGCTCTCCTTTTGGTTGCCACAGAAACAACCCCATGGCCCTGAGATCGCGGTTTCTTCTTTGATGATGAACCCTCAGGTGGTAGCCACTGATAGGCAGCAGCTAGTTTTGTGCCGAGGACCTAGAGTCCGCCTTGCTATCTGTGTGCTATCGTTATCTTAGCTGTTATTACAGTCAAACACTGTTACCGGCTCATATCACAGGGAGAAGCTGTGTAACCGCTCAGACCAGTGACAGAGCTGCTATCCCTGCCTGTCTGTGTTTCTCTGTGTGTTTGTATATCTGTCAATCTGGATGAGTTAAATTCAGAGTCCAGAGCCATGAGAAAGATTTTGCATCGCCCTCCCACACGAGTATACTACACTTGCAGGGGCTGTGACAGTTTCCAAAAGCACTTTCTGACCTAAACCCATAAGTTGCGTCCATGTAACATATTTATAGATCACCTGCTGCTTTAAAAACATGTATTTTCTCCAGTATGGAAGGTCAAGTTGTTTGACGTTATAATTTGCTGTTGAAAGTTGATTTATCTTGTCAAGCAAACTAACTCTTCCTTTAAGTAGCACTTTCTTTTAAATAAAGATCATTTCAATTAAATTCATAGCATTTCTACTTATTTTATTGATAAGTATTTCTAGTTAATTTCTAGTTATTGATTATCTGTACTATTGATTGCAAGTTTGCCAGTCACCTTTACATTGCATTGAAATTCATTCAAAAGTATAACAAAAAAACATTTGAAATAACAATATTACATTTTGTTTTCTCTGTTTCTCAGTTTGGTGTGGATTACTTGACAGCACAAAACCATACTTTAATACATTACAGTTTTAAAGTATTGGTAAAGTACTGGTCTTTTAAAGGGGGGTGGCGGATCTCATTTTCACTCAGAACTTTCAGACATGAGTTCAATGAATGTTGAGCTATTGGACAAAGTTCACAGTCAGTTAAGACACTGGATAACTGTCAGTTTCAGTTTGTAATGACGTGTATGAATTGTCATGACAGTTGGTCTTGACCTTGTGGTGGGGTATCATAGTTTAAAATACATATAATTACATATAAAATTACGCATGTTTTTTCTGTATGTTCTGCTGATTTTGTTTTGATTTGTTTTGTAGGATGAAGGCTATACTATGATACTCCTCACACGCTGCTGTGTCTTTTTATAGTAAGAAGCAGTGAAAAAAAACATTGCACCATGCTGACTCATTTCAACAACACAAAAAAAAAAGAAAGAAATGAGCTGTTTCGCTTTATCACTCAGTACAAACTGTTGACCCGTGTTCACTGACTCAGTACAGCAAAGGAAGTGTTTCTCAATGCGTGGACTTAGCCTTCTGTTTGCCTAAATTTTGGGTCATAAATATCTCATGCTTGTACAGTGGAGTGTTATTTTTTCCCTCTGACACACATCCCCCTGTGGACAAACAAAAACATGAATCGGGACAAAGAGCATTCATTCATTCACGTTTATCCTCTCTGTCCAGATACCAAGTTCCTCCTCAACATTACAGGGTTTTACTCAAACAAAACTCCCACGGAGGTCAAGATTTGCTTTCCAGTGATCAGAATCGCGACAGAAAATCAGTTTTCTACATGTACCCACATCTTGCTCACACACTCTCCTACATTTACATAACATTTTGGCCTTGTGCCTCTCATTTAGCCTCTTTTCCACCCTCAACCTAACTTACACTCTCTCCTTACTCCACTCGTCTTCAGAACAGTCTTTTCTAAACCTATAACTTGATACAACTGTCTCTTCTATGTCTAACTCACCTCCCTCTTTTCATTTCTCTCCCTCCTTCTGGTCTTCCTGCTCTCCTCCATCCCCCATTTTTCCCCTTTCACCCCCACCGGTCGAGGCAGATGGCCGCTAAAAGGAGTGCTCATTGTGTGAACTGTTGTGTTTTGCTTCTCTCTATAATACTGAAAAGGTTTCTGCCTGTCAATGTACACTGCCTTGAGATAATGCATGATGTGATCTGGCACTATACAAATAAAATTGAATTGAATAGAGCAGCTAAAGCAGAGCCAGTGCCAGAGTGCTCGTAGGCCTCCTTGACACGGCCTGCCTCCCTTTTTACCTAATTATAGCCAATTAGTTGACAGGCCAGGGAAGTCACTGGCAGATGAGCACACAGAGATAATACTCGTCTGAATTATTCATCCTTCTACCGGACTTCTCCCTACATCCACGCCTGTCCTGCGCTCTGATTTTCCTATTGTTGCTATTTTGTTCAGTCCCTCACTTGACTGTCACCCGTAAAGGCCAGGGTGACAGTCCTCCTTGAACAAAGTGCGCTAAAAGTGTTGGCAACTTTTTCAAACGGGCACAAACCATTGTCGAATGAACTGATGGCGTGAGTCAACTCCGCATGACTGTGTTTCTCAGAATAACAGTGTTTCGATCAGGGTTTCTCAATCATGGGCCGTTTCACAATGTGCATACTTCTCTGGAATTTCGGGCTGTAAAGTCCCGGTCGACTGGTCGATTTATGAGTCGATACGTTCTGGTTCGACTCAGATTCTGATAAGTCGACTTTCTTCCGTGTTAATTTCATACAGTCTATGGTTAATTTGGTTTCATCTGGAGGAATGTACCAAGTACTAATGGGGGTGTTTTCAAAGCACCCCTGTTCCACAGGTAACAGCGTGTCTTCAGAGAACACCCTCCTTGTTTTCAGTATTTTGGATTAGCCCAACCCACAGGAGACAGAAAGATTAAAGAACGTCCGGCGGTTTTATTTAATTTTGAGCGTTTCATTTTCGGCAACAGTCAGTCCTCCTCTAAGATCTACGTCAAAGACTTCGGCAGCGTGGCAGCATTTTACAAAAATAGATGGCGATAAAAAAGTCGAATGCAAAGATTGCCAGCAAGTTTGCCTATCACAGCGCGTCTGTGTTATGTTGCCTGTCCGTTTTGAGTATGTGAAGATATCAGAAATGGCATATTTCAATGTTTTAGTCTAATCAGAGCCGTTACCTCGGACTGTCCTGTTGAAATGATCCGCTGGCTCAGTTGTCTCTGTCATCAGATGCTTGGTGTGATCAATAGACTTGTTGTTGACACGTTATTTTGTTTTTAATGTAGGAAGTACATCCTTGCTTACTTGGGTATTGAGAAACGGCCCTGGTCGACAGGGAAACATCTAAAACATGCAGGGCCCTGGGTCCTCAGGAACCCAGGGCTGAGAAACCCTGCCTTAGATCTTATGTCGCCAGACCCGTGCTGTGCACAGGAAGTGATATGTTTTATGGAAGACAAGCAGACACCACAGCAACATTGCTGAAAATACAATGAAGCACACACAAAACGATTCAGAGGTGAAGTCTATAGCTCAAAAAATCACAGTCATTCAGCAGTTTGACGCGATAACCACTTCACTCGCCCCTGAGCCGCTACTGTATACACACAAGTGCTCCCTCAGTCAGGTCTGATAATTTTGCTGTTTTCAGATGAAGTACGCAGCACACAAATAACGTTACACAGTTTCGGTTCATGAAGACCAAACAGAGGCAGAATAATAACGTCGACAACAACAACAACAACAACAAAACTCACTAAAAGTTACGTACTGCAGCTTTAACTGCAGGACAAAAGATACATGCTATTAGGGGAGAGAGTGGGCGTGTCAGATTTAAAAAAATGTTGGACAGATACATCAGTTATTTTCTCCGCAGATACGTCCATCTGTGGCTGATGCAACTCTCTGAGGAATGAAATGAGAAGTTTTAAACCCAGCTCACTTTCTCACTTCCACATGCTTGGCCAATGACTGTGTGAAGTGGCATGCTTGTTTTTTCAGCCTCAAAAAAACAACACTGTGCACTAGCCAAACTCATGCCTTTACGTTTACCAAGAGTAATTGATTTATATATTTGATTATATAGCAAGCATTTTTTTGAGCACTACTAAATGCCCTTAGTTTATGGCTTAGTGTGTGCACTGTGGGACAGAGGACACTGCTCTGATGTCACAGGAAACCATGTGGTCTGGCAGCTGGGGGTCAAAATGCTTGATCGAGCAACGATAAGTAGCAAAGACGAGCGCTGAGAAAAGACGGCAATATGAAGACATAAAAACAGACACGGGGGGAGAACCGAAAAAAAAGTAGCCACAGTCATGAAGAGTCTCGGATGGATAGATAATGGGGGAAAATGAGGAAGATAATGAGGAAGGTGTCTGAATAATGGATTGGACAGATGAGGGGACAGCGAGACGAAGAGAGCCAGAATGGAAAAAAAAAAAAAGAAAGAGAAGCGAGAGTTAAGGTATCGTCTGTGAGGTCTCATCACACACTCGCTGACATCGCTTTAATCTCAGGGCCAAGGGGAGACCAGAGGGTCCACTGACACACACACACACACACACACACACACGGACAGATTTACTGAGTGTTTGTGTGTGTGTGTGGAGCACGAGCGTGGAAAGAAAAATACATAAAAGTCCGACAGGACTCCTGTATGACATCATAACACACAAAAATGAGGACAGTTTAATGTGACAGCTTTATGTTTTGTTGTGTTTGTTTGTAGATCACACTTCAATCCATTTTTATTAGGACACATTTCTGCACATTCTACACCAAAACATGAAACGCTCTTTAGCACCAATAACACTTCAACTACGCTCACGTTAATCATAATTGTGAATTAGTGTGATGGGGGGCCGGAGCTGCAACACAGGCAGCAACAGACGTGCAGAGGTAGAGCGCTTCGTTTAGTGATCGGAGGGTTCTTTGTTGGGCTGAAGTGTCCTTGAGTGCGTACAGACATACTTCATGAAGTACTCTGAGTGGTCGACGTACTGGACAAACTTTTCTATAATATATATAGTACACTTACACGTGCAACATGACGTAAGGAAAAAGCAAAAACAGTAAAGACAAAGTGAGTAAAGTGAGAAAGAACATGAGGAGGGCATCGATGGATCTATCAGAGCAGATATTAGACAGAGACACAGACACACAAGAATAGAGGAAATAACACTTATTTGCAATTGTGCAAATAGGACGTTTCAGAGAAGGAGGGGGCGGGACGCATGAAAAACAATCTCACAGGAGTAGCAGGCAGCTTTTGTAATTATAGCTCCATCGTTAACATTTGATTATTGTTTATGCTCTGCCCGCAGTGCCATTGGCCAGGCACTCACACACACACACATACTATCTCCATAAACCTGCATGAATGCACATGCACTCATTTTCCAAATGTGCACACGCCAATCAAGACCTTTTCTGACTTCATGCACACTCAGCCACATCAGCGGTGTCACGCGCACACAAACCGCCCGTCGCATACACACACACGGCAGGGGCGCTTTCTGCAGACGAGGCAGCCCTTATAAATACTGTCCTACATTGTGATTTTGTTTGAGCTCCGTCTCCATGGCGCTCCTTCCTCACATGTTTATAGTGACGGCCGTTATAAATTAAAATTATCTTAACAAAACTTAAGCTAGGCTGTGCATGAGGCCGCAGCTAGGCAGGGGACAACAGCAGAAAGACAGAGAGAGGCCTAACCCGGGCTATCCCGGGATAGGGACGAGAGACAGAGACTGAGAGAAAGAACGAGCATGGTTTGCTTCACACGGCACGTAAGATGTTAGGCAGCTCTTGACAAAGTAAGAAACGCTTTAGTGATAGTCGTCCGTGTGTGTGTGTGTGTCTTTACAAATATGCATGTTGAGTACGCCTGCACAGTCATGCAGCCTCCTCATCCTGAAAACTATATCCACAGCGCTCACGTGCCTGATGGGGTTCGAATTACCAACACATGGACAGAATAAAATCTAATACCAGTAAAATAGGCGGAGCAGAGAAAAGACAAGAGATTTACTGTACACAGCCTTGAAACCAAACATCAATGAGACCGGCCCACCGTTTGCAGGGATGTGAATCCTGCATTTACTGACACCAAATCCATTTAACACTTATTCAGTTATTTCATTTTATTTTGCCCCGGTTACAGCCAAACAACCAGTGAACAACAATGGGTTGAACAATATGACGGCCCCACTATTTTTGTATGAACTCGTTATAATAAAGAGTGTAATTGATTTTCCATTCAACTAACAACATCACGATGGACGTTGACACATTAATATGAAAGTATAACATAATGTAAGGATTTTTGTGAGAGAACAGGAGAATCATTTATTCTCATCAGTCTCTTTTTTAAAAAACAGAATTTCCTGTTTTACTTCGATTTCTATCTGAGTTACGCACAAGTAGCTAAACCTTTCACCTTTTTAAAATCCATCACTTAGTTAGATAAGAGGGACCGGGCTTTCCCCCATGTTTGTATAAAGGAACATGTGAATTCCTGGTCAGAGGGTAAATCCAGGGTTTCCACATTATTCAGGATCTGCTGGTCTTCAGCATGTTCGGTTGCAGCCACCCATTAGGGTCAGGCCTTAAGTGTGCTGCTGCTGAGAGATAATGGCAGAGCTGAAGCTATTGATTTATTTCCTGTCTGCGTTATGGTCTTCACAGACGCTGGCGACACACAGGCCCTGCTTTCTAAGCACTCTTCCAACGCTATCTCTCACACTGAACACCTTTGATGAACACGCGGCGCGCTGGCTGATACGTGTCGTCAGTGAACAGGCGAGGGAATGATGTATGTCAGGACTGTAATCACGTCAATAGCTCTTGCATCTCGTCCACTTCCTACAAACAGAACTACAGTCAGAGATGTTCTTTTTTTAAACATACACACACACACTAACATCTAAAACCACTTCCCTTACCATATTAGAGCAACTACCTCTATTTCACACTATTCTCACAGCTATTTGTTGAAAGACCACAGCTGAGTCCTCTTCACTGTAGTGTCTGTATTCTGTTTGTGTTGTTGGTTTTCATTGTAGTACAGTATTACCAGTTTCAACAGAGTTGGGCCAGTTTAACTGTTTAGTTTTAATCTCTTTCTGAAAGTCAATCCTCAAAGTTGACTCAAAATCCTTACCCAACTGAAATAAACCCAAACCACACTTCTCCAAACTCCCTACAAACACCACTTTGTTTTCATTTGTTTTCTGCCCAGTTTATTTTGTATGCTCTGCTTCATTTAGCTCCTCGTTTTGCTACGTCACACTGTGGGTTGGTGTTTGTACTTTTTTTTAAGTTTTCTGTACACACCTAATTGTGTGTTGAAATGAGCCACCCACAGGGGTTGTATGGGTCCAAAATGGGGAAAAGAAAGGGTTGGTTACTTTAGAAAACAAGGATATCACAGCTGAAACTGTACTAGGTTTATAAAAGATATAAGTAAAACAAAGGTTCTCCATGACACATTACAATTTCAGTCTTAAGAGGGTCTTGTGTTAAAGTCCTAATTGTCGTGTTTGACCTGTCGGGCTGGGTTGCAAGGTTTTGACAGTCCACTGTAAGATTGATTTAAAGTATAAGAATGAGGGAACAAAAGCAGCAGCAGCAGCAGCAGCACTCTACTAACTTTCACGAAGAAGCTTCCAGAACAGCGAAGCTGAAAGGTGAAATTTTACAGCGAGAGAGGGGCAAGGTTAAGTTATAAAATCAATACAGGACTGAACAAATGCTGCGAAATCGTCTTCTTTCTTCTTTTTTTTGCTCCATTTTGCCAAACATACAATACAGACAATATCCCGAGACCACAGGAGAGCACAAGTACAAGAAAATTAGCACGTCCCTTGTCTTCTGCAGCGTTATGTTCAGAATGAATGAGTGCCACAAGAAAATGGTGCAATAATTTGTTAGCATTTACTGCTCCTGTAGTAGGTCTACTTGAGCAGACTTGCCACCACTGCAGAACTCGCCCGTGCCATATATTGCAGATACAGAGAGACGTAATAATAAGATATAAAGTTGAAGGGAGTCCGCCGCTTCTGTGAAAACAGATCTGGAGTATTTAAAAAGGGCCTGGACTCGTCAAAATAAACGCTTGAATTTGCCTTCGACCCTCCCTCAGCCAAAAGTCACTTGTATTCTCGTTCTGCTTTAGCAACAATGACATTACATAAACACAGACTGCCTCAGATTAAGTGATGTCAACACTCCTACTGGTCACCTCTGTGCAGGAGAATGAAACAGGGCCACTGTGTGTGTGTGTGTGTGTGTGTGGGTTTACATGTATTCTGCATTACAGCTTCAGCCTTTTTACATATTCTGCCTTGCCCACTAACCAAAAAAAACAGCAGTATTTATGTGAAAATGTTTGTGTGTTTTGTTCTTGGAAGAAAGTGAGGACAATGAGCACGGCTGGATACTGGTGAGAAACCTGATTCTTGGTCAGCCGTCCCAGGACAGACAGTCCCCTCTCCAGGGAGACACATTTTGCCCCGAAAGGAGAAATTAATACAGCAACTAACCTCGACTCTCCCCTCTCTCCAACTCACGGCTGTGCTCCTTTCTAGACCTTTCCCTCCACACACACACGCACACACACACACAACATCACTCATCCTGTTGCAAGTCCTTATTTCTTTTGAAGGATGATAAGATGATAAACACCAGGAAACTGACACTTTTTTCTTTGTAATTCGCCTCTCTGTGAGTTCCTGACACGTCCTCTCGCCTCTTTTTATTCTCCCATTAGGCTTCTAAGAGACAGCCTTTACCTCATAGACAGATAAGACAGAGAAGATTTTAGCCTTGCTTGAGTGTCCTTGAGCAAGACACGAGATACCTACTAGCTGCTGAGCTGCTGCTGTTGTACTAGAGGACAAGCAAAAATAGAAAATTTCTACAGGAATCCATAGAGTATCACGTTATCATTATTATCATTCATCCTTCGCGCTCCCTCGTTCTGTTTGTCCTCTGTGTCACATGTCCGTGTTCGCAGGTAATACGGCTTTGTACAGGACAACACAGGCACAGTGTGACACACACACACACAGACCAGGTGTAAGGGTGGTGCAGGGTGGGAAAAAAACATCTGTATAACACAGGAGCACAGAGTGTCATGAGCATAATTTAGTCATGTAAATGTAGAAGTCAAACATATTATAAGAAAATCAAAATAGCACATTTGAAGAATTAAATGTAACGGTGTTCTCCCATAAAGATCTTAAAGATACTATGATACTATGAAGATAATGGGTCTTTGTAATCTCAAAACCAATCCAGTTAATCTGGACTTATTAGCAGCTCAAGTGCATGTTAGTTTGTCTTTGCCGTTAAATCACAGGAAATACCAAAGATGCTCAATCAAAGACAGATCACTCAGGCGGCATCAAACTCTAACTACTCAAGATTCTTCACATTTGAAGTAATTATCTATCTATTTCCATTGTAATGACTGTGCTAAATAAGTTGTACCAGTTGAAATGGCGACTTTATTGCTCAAAATCTTTGGCGATAATTATATCTATGGCTGCAACTAACGCTTACTTTTTATAATCAACTAATCTGGCGATTAGTTTCTCGATGAATCGAGTAATCATTTCCAGAAAAATTCAGTTAAGAAGCTGAAAAATCTTAAAACTTCTTTAAAATAACACTCAAACTGATTAATCAATGAATTACTCATTTAGTAATCGATTAATATCAATACCAATTACATATTTATACATATCTATATAAGTATTGATGTCCTGATGATCAATATCTTGTATATTCTTTTGTTTACATAAAAATAGCCCGTTTTATGGAAAATATTAAGAAGCCAATCAGGTTTGGGTGAAAGACAGGAGAAGACAGTGAGATGAAGTGGGGGAGCGGAAGTCAATTAGAGAGGGTAGTACAGCAAATAAGAGATTATTTCCACTCAGGAGGAAAGAAAAGGAGGGAATGATAGGAGGGAAAAGGCGAAAGCATTTGGACCGTAAATGATTGTTAATGGAGCAGAATTTACACAACCTGCTGAGGTGAACAGATAAAAGGAAACAGCAGCGGTAAATGGGGCAACAACCGTCCAATCTAGAGTCCCGAGCCAGTTAAAACCCCACGCAAAGTGTCGAGTGGCCTTAACCCATCATCATTTTATGGTGCCACTTCCCCCACTCCATCCTTCATTCTCTGTTACTTAGTCATCAACAAAAAACAACACATTCATGTGCTCACTAAAACAGCAAACAACAAAAGAAAAAAAAGCTGTTTTCTGATTTTGCTCGAACCATTAATAATAAAAAGGTTTGTTGTTTTTGGAAGATGCTGAGCGGTAACATTGGACAATTTTTTTTTGCGTTGCGTGTTGAAAACCTACCAGAGGGAGAGAGAGAGAAAATACTAGACAGCAGCAAAACGTTCAATCAACAAACAGCTGGAAGTAAATGAGATTTTAATAATGTCAGAAAAGCAATTGAACTTCAATGAAAAGCTAGCACGATGCGGCACAAAAGATCAATTAACCACAACTGTACGTCAAGACTCCCTCCACATTTATAAATAAGGCAGCTTTAGGCTCAGGCTTTCATAAACAGTCACCATCACTGCTAAGTGCGCCATTAAAGGTTGAGGTAAGGGTTTTAACGGTTTAAAGGTTTTGTTTTGGAAAAATTCATCCAGTGAAAGACGTGCACAGGGCAGTCGGACAAATGTTAATTCCCCTTAAAGCATAAATAATGCATTATTAAAAAGCAACAACAGATTTGCAAGCACTAAAGTCTTCTCTGATGCATTCAATTATTGCCGTTTGTTTATGTTGACACCCCAAATAGTAGTTTGTAAGGAAGACATCTTAAAGAGAATCTACAGTGATTTACTGTGTTGCTCTTGCAATGGGTTGGATTACAAGAGCCAGTAGGTTACAAGAGATAAATGAAGAGATACGTTTAAAATGGAACTGTCAGCGTTGAAGCAGCACATGCCGAGATATCTTGAGTTTAAGTTTCTATTATGGGTAAGGCACCGCAAACACTTGATCCGGCACTTGTCATAGAGCGACTCGACCTTTTGTAAAATGTAAACTCCACACCAGCAGTTTGTAACATGGGCTTTCTGAATGTATGATTGCATGTGTGTATGTATGCATGGATGGATGAATTCCTAACAGCTTGCTGTACAATCAACATCAACTATGACAGAGGAAGAGAAACAAAATCCCTGACTTTGTGCAAGTACCTAGTAGATTTTTCTCTTTGCCTTATGTAAATTAGGGCTGCTTCATTATAGAAATAATAATAATAATAATAATAATAGTAAAGAAAATGTGGGTCAAAATTGAAATCACGATTATTTCACACTCATTGACTTGAATTTGAAACTCAGTGTCTTTAAACATGTCTTTAAACATGAAATTTTGAATCAACCTTCTGAATTTACCTTAAAATAACTAGAAATTATTATTGTATATTGTATATATGCACTCATGCTCCGTGTTTAACCTAGGGATTCAACTGAAATTCTTTACGGATGACGAGCAGGACAGGACGTCAAACGCCATTAATAATCGCTTTGTTTCTATTATTTCGTTTTTGTAATCGTTTGGGGGCATTGGGGCAGTATCAATTTATTGTATTGTATTGTATGATTTTAAACACTTAGAATTAATATTTGTGAAAGCATTTTCACTTTTCCCTTTACAGCATTCAGAAGTTTTACACAGTACTGCAAAATTTGTGGTTGCACCTATCATCACAGGGTAGCAGCAGCAGAAAGCATTCAGTTAGGTGACTGCATGTGTGTGATGTGAAGAAAGTGAATAGGTTTCTTCAATTCATCTACATCCTGCAGAGGTTCTGCTCTGCGTTTGACTGCAAGCTTAAAGGTTTCAGATTTCGTTCAGGAATCAGAACTGAAGTCCAGATAGATACTGTATTGAACACTAATCAGTAACCAGCACTGCTTCTTATAAACAACAACATTCCTCAACCCTACACATGCAGATGATGCTGCTCAAGCTCAGGTCTATAAGCTCCATGTTAGTGCCATGTATAATTTTGCACCACATGTCCACGCTCCACCTCTAATAGAGTTTAATAATATATGACCATTATATTCTCACCCTCTTTAGAAGCAATCAATCACTCAGTCTTGACTCTTTACCCTCTCCATGCACATGTTCTAGTGTTGTGTTACTGGGGTCCAGACGAACGCGACATCAAGCTAAGATGGAGTACTGACAGTCAAAGTTAGCAGGTTATCGTGCCATCGAACGCCTTCATGAATTTAACTGTGTCGGTATGTCCAGTGAGAGACTGGTGGAGTCCCACAAGACCTCCTGCTAAGACAAATTACCACAGGCACAACCCACAGCCACATATGATCGGCTATATGTGGTACTGCTAATGGCAAAAAGGGAGGAGGGGTCAAAGGTGAAGGCAAACACTGAAACCAATCCCTCTGACTGTCGGCAATCGTGCTTAGACGGCAAGTTTACAGTCACACGCAGACACACACACACATATACACACTGAACGTGCATTTACACACAAACACAGACCAAAAATGAATCTGCAATCATTTTGATAGTTGCAAGGAAATGATGTGCTACATGTTCATTAGACGTTTCAAACTATTAGTGGGACTAATATTTTTATTAAAAAAAATGATTGCTATTATCAAACTTTTCAAAAAGATTTCAATAAAAACTATCAGCATTTACAACCCAAACCAATAGCTAGTTTACCCACACCATTAACACATGTGGAAAACAAGACTCTTAGAAACCACACAGACTTTCTTGCGGCCCTCGCAGTCACGTTGTGCATTTACAGCAGCTACAACAAAAGGAGGGACAAAGAAGCATCAAGCTTTTCCACCGAATAACTGAATGGACTGTTACAAGAGGCATAAACACACTTCTCAATGGTCCATGAGTCATGTGAACCAGAGCTTTTGGCATGTCCAAAAACCCGCTGTGTGTCCAAGCAACTGATCGAGATGGTGAGCAAAGGAATTCTTCATGGTCATAGGGATTCTGGGAACTCTATTGTATCTTTTTAACAAGTGCTGTGCCTGTTTTTCGGGCCACACAGATGCTGTACTTGTCTTGCCTTTGCAGCAAGAAGACTTGGGGTTCGTGACCCGGTCGGAACAAGGGACTTCCAGCGTGGATTTTGCATGAGAGTGGATGGTTGTTTCTCTCTATGTGTCCCTGTGATGGACTGGCAATCTGTCCAGAGTTTCCCCCACCTTTTGCCCTAGGTCAGCTGGGATTGGCACCAGCGCCCCCCCACAACCCTCAAGCGGAAGACAAAGAGGTGAGTGGGTGGGTGAGTGAGTGAGTGAATGGGTGTCCTTGTTTTCTTGGTAAAGTCGAAAAAACAAGGCTTTTCACTTTGTTTGCATAACAGATGGCAAGTTCCCAGAAGAGGCTGACTGCTTTACTGCCATACAACTGTTAAACTTGCAAACTTGTGAGTGTCTGAAGAAGCGATGCATCCAAATGGAGACAACTGACAAAGCTCACCAACACCTTTATCCAGAAGAGGAGTCTGTCTGTGCTTCTTATGCACAGCCGTGACAGCAATATGGAAGTTTGAGGAGTGCGGTGGGACATAAGTGCGTGTCCATGGAGAGACATTATTGTGGAGCGCTACCTCACTGCTTTTCCAGCATGCACCTGTGAGAGAGAGGCTCTTTGAAGCGATGCATCTGTTCCAGCATCCCTTGTTACAATTTAGGAATAATTAAAGGATCTAGGGAAGTTAACACAGCATGCTACACAGCGGCGTACGGCTCAATTTAATTACAATAGATCAACGGTGCCTTAATGGAGCTTCGTTTTACAATGAATTTGGCTCACACATGGTTTACAGCTCTCAGCACGGTAAGCAGCCCACGTGTAATTAATCAAAACAAATCCACAGCACAGGGTGACACTGAATCATGGGAATAGTGTACTCAGTTAGGCATATGTGCACCCAAGGTACAGTTTTTCATGTCAAAGAGCAACCGAATAAGTTTAAGTCTCGAGTTGAAAGTTTGTAACCCGTTAAGAAGGCGACATTTCACAACACAGTCTAAAGTCAGTCCAGCTCCATCTATGAGGCCATGGCATCTGAAACATGATCTGGGCACCCCCCAAGTGCCTGCACTGCCTCTCACTCAGAGCAATAAGCAATAACAACAATGGCAGAGCTGCCATCCACCCAGTAATGTCAGCGAGAATGTCACCAGCAACATGCTGTGGAAGCGTGGGGGGGGGGGAGAAAGTAAGAAGTGAAAGAAGCGGTGGCAAGAGTTTGTCAACCTGCACTTAGTAATAATGTGTCACTGGTGTAAGAAGAGAACACGCGAGAGTCATGTCCCCGAGAAGGGATTTCCCTCTGTTATAAACATATGATGGCATTGGCAGAGGGACAGCTGTACTTGTCTAAACAATGACATGGAAAGCACAGCATGGTCTAAGGAGCTCCCACACATACAGCTCTGTCCACCCTGTGCCAGACGCAGCAGACACTGCTGGAAGACAGCTGCTGCTCCACAACTGCCCTGGCCTTCACTTTGAAAGGAGACAAAAAAAAAAACACACTCATGCAACAGTACATGTGCACCAATTGAACTTTGACTTTCAATGAGATCCGTCTTCCACGACACGTTTTCTAACAAGCCGTTAAAAGACTTCGATGTGACTCTGAGATTCATCTAAAAATCCAGCAGATGACCTCACTCAACAGTGTGAGTTAACGTTCTGATGCTTTACATGCGAGTCCTGGGTCATTGGTCTCTCAGTGGGAAGCAGGCACCATCAGTGAGCTCATACTTTTCCAGTGTTTACATGTTGTATACATTACAGAGCGTATGGGACAGAGGTAGTTAATAATCTTGACAGAACACTCTCCACAGTCAGGGAATTGCCTTACGTTGAGATCTATGTTTGGTGCTGTTGTGTGTTTAATTGGTGAGATTCTCCCTCATGGAGTTAATACGCTCTAAAAAAAACTGGGCTCAGAATGGGTTGAAGTCCTCTTTTTTTTCATCTTAAAAGCTGTAACAAACAAGTGCAGCCCACTTCTGAACTACAACTATGACCATAAAAACTCACACATTTTTTTATTTTTTTAAAGGACAACCAGCAGGTTCCATGATTTGATGATTTGGTTTATATAAAAAAAATGACCCCCTGTGGATTTGGATGAATTCAGTTCAACATTCAAGGATCTTGTCATGATTTAATCAGACAGAGACAAGGGGGAAATTGAACAGTATACCCCGTGTTGAGATGATGTATGGCATATGACCATGATAATTGCAGCATAAGCATCTCTGCTGGGTTAATTGGAAAACGGATCAAACGACTGCTGCTGTCTAGTGATGCAAACACATCTTTCACTAACTCCATGAAACTTTTCATTTGGTCACATGAACTCTTTTTGAAGAATGGTGATGTTAATAAATAAACTTACATGAATGCATGGTAGATGAAGGCCCATCCTCTTGGCCTCTCCAGCACGTTGTACAGGCAGTTTTGCAACTTTCTCGCTCTCTTGCTGGACGTGGAGGAGTTGGCCCGGGGTCCCGGTGGCCCCGGCAGCGGGGTGCCCAGCAGACCTGTGCGGTGAGACGGGTGTCCGCGCTCCGGAGTGGACGGCTCGCTCCTCTCCGTGTGGACAGCGGTGAGAGCCACGAACTCGACCCGCCGGTCGTCGTTCGGAGCCGAGGGCGACAGCATTCTGAGGCCGCCGTTGTTGGACGGACTTCCTAACATCTTCGTGCGCTGACGCGACTTCGCTGCATTCAGACCTGACACTTCACTGGGTCTTCGGCGGGAGCGCAGAGCAAAGTTTACTCCAAGTCATAATCCAGGGTTTGTCTCGGCTTTAAAGTTGTTAATGACGATCAACAAAACGCACGAGTGTCATTCCTGCTCTCTGACAGCCAGTCCGCCAGCGTGTGTGTGCTGTTGACAGACGAAAGTTATCTGTAAATCAGGTCACGGTCGCAGAAGAAAAGATGCACAATAGTTGGACGAGTGAGCCGCGCAGAAACATGACCTTGGGCGATCATTGTTAAGAGTCAGATAAGAGACTAGAGAAGTCATTTACACGTGCACCCGCGTTCACATGAGCTGCTGAGAAGCTGCCATCACTCTGCACAGATGACAGCCCCAATCAAGTCAACCATCCAGTGCTGGATGCGCCACGCGCGTTATAAATCTCGATACGCGGCGTGGGTCTAAGCCAACACCGGACTAAATTATTTCATTAAGTTCCTCCCGGCAGTTTCTTCTTCAGCTGTAACCCCCACAGCCGCTAACACCAGCTTCTGCTCTCTCCCCTCTTCGTGCGTGCGTGTGTCTGCTCCACGGGCAGCGGCGGACGGACAGGCTTGGGTGCAGCAGAAGCAGCAGCAGCGGAGCGGAGCGCGCACAAGTGCGCACCATCAGCAGCGCTGTGATGTCAAGAATCGCAGTCTTCCAAAAGTGTGTGGAAAGGGCAGAGAGGAAGGAAAAACTCGTTCCGTTGTCTGCATCTGGTCTATACACGCTCACCAAGACGGAAACCTCCTTCCTCTCTCTCCCTCTCTCTCTGTCCGGTCAGCTGAAGTACATGCTGAGCTGAGGCGAGGAGTCTGGGTGAGTGTGAACATGGGAGGCACGCAGGGACAGGGAGATGCGCACCGGGTAGTTTGTGTTGTGCAGTGTATTCAGAGCAATCTGACAGAAGTGATGATTGCAGTTTGATTGGAAAGTTTTAGATATGTTATGTTTGACACAAGTGTCACTATAGTGTGTTTGGGGTGAGTTGGTCAGTACGGTCTTACTCAATCTAATATCAAAAAGTCTAATATCACTACTTTACCCAGAAGTAGTGTAAGGAATTGCGATTAAAAATATATATATTCCAATTATAAAGCAAAGTAATGCTGAGTTACTGTGTTTTGCATGTTTTCTTATGCTTTAGATGTTATATTATGATGACAATTACGCACAGCAGGTCATGGCAAACCAAATAAGGAATATACAGAAAATTAAGTTAGGAATTAAGTCTGAGATGCTGCTACGTTTGTTTGTTCTCCAGTTTTACTGATTTGTATTTCAATAAAGGGAATTTACAAAAGTAAAAAGTGATATCACGCATTACTTTCAATGCCATGTAATAAATCAATGAGATACTTTCCAGAACAACTTGCCCAACACAGGTCAGGAGGACCCAGCAACACGACCACCACTGCCTCCTCCTCAGTGAACAGAACTTTCTAAATCTACTGCAGTGACACATCACAGGCTTGTGGTTGTGGTCATGGAGCACGGTGCCTGTGCAGAGATCACCTGTCACAGGGCCTCAGAGGGAATGCAGTGAGAGGTGGTTCCCAAACTCCTGCTGTCCCCATGCACAAAAGTGACATTGATGCCAAGATAATCCACAAACCAATGACATCAAAACACAAAAAAGTCAAATGTAAACCTGTTGAAAGAGGAAGAGGAAACGGAGTTTTCCTGCTAGAACGCACTCATTTGTGTGAAATGTATGATTTAAGTCTTGAATGAAATGTTTATTACTGCGAGCACCAAACAGAGAGACTGACTGTGTGCCTCAGACATGTGTTTGATATTGTGTAGGTTTTATGACGCTCCATAACAACAGCAGTTGCAGGCTGCTCGAGCTAATTATGTGCACTCCTGTCCATTGTGGCTGCTCGTGTGTGTGGGACATGCAGGTTTGTGGAATGACATGTGGGAATGCAACCGGAGCCTCTCACAAGTCGCAAATCTGGACATTATTTCCCAGGGCCCACTGCCATTACACGACTCAACAATACTAATCCTTAAAGCTTTACTTTAGCATCAAACGTATACATTGACGGATTTACTGTCAGCTATAAAACTGAATCAATGTTTGGCGGCAATGTGTTGGCAGTGGTTAACATGACTTTTTAATGTATATGAGAAAATTCAATGTGTTTAAAAAGTGTATTTGGAATTGATATGAATTGTATACAGTTATGGCTGCACTACTATATAGCAGCTATATGTAAGACATGTGTATTAGAGATTAAGGAAACATCCATCAATCCATCATCTTCTGCCACTTTATCACCCACATGTGGGCTGCGGGGGAAGCTGTGCCAATCTCAGCTGACAAGGGGGTAAAGGCAAGGTCACACCCTGAACAGATCGCCAGTCTATCAGCCACTCTCACACACCAGTGGTCAATCTAGTGTGTCCAATTTACCTAGTCCCCAAATCTGCATGTTTTTTTGACTGTGGGAGGAAACTGGAGAACATGGAGAAAACCCACATACACACAGGGAGAACATGCAAACTCCATGCAGAAAGGCCCTTTAAAGGACAGTTTGCACTCAATTACTGTCTTGATAGGACACATCCATAAATGTGTAACTATAGCACCAAGTATTGCTTGCATCAAATGTTTGGCCAGGTTTAAAAACATTATACTTTCAAACTTTTTTTTTTTTTTTACTTTTTCAAAAACACACATTTGTATTTTGTTAGTATTGAAACTTGTGTTTGCATAGGGCTAACACTTTTCTGCCTTCCTTGAATGGCTATATAAATGTAAATGACAGAAAAATAAAGGATGGGGAGGGATCTAATTTGGGAAGAAGGTCATCTAATAGTAGAGACCTGTGGATCCTAACCACTCCATGATTAAAGGAGGAGGTACAAACTAAACATCAACACAGCAGCATCCTGTACTGGGAATCTCCCACTACAACACTCCCTCTGTTAGTGGGGTTTCCGTCCCTCCTCCACTTTCTCTCCAGCCTCTCCTCTTCTCAATGAGCCAAGGCGAAGCCAGGCGGGGGCAACCTGTTGACAGACACGCTAGCTCTGCTTGTACCCTCAGAGATTTACATCAAAGTTTCACTGAGAAAAAGCCCCCGCCACACCCTCTCTATTACTGTATGGGGCCTGCAGCAGCGTTACTTTCATTTAGTAATCAACACTTGGAGCTGGGAGGAGCGGCCAACATGGCCCCTGGACTAAAGGCCGCTGTGTGACAACACACAACAGCTGAGCAAGGTCAAAGGCTGTTAAATGTGAACGCATGGTTCTATGCACATATGTGCTCTAGCACACCATAATAAAGAGCTCACTTAAACACACATAAAGAGATTTTGTAGCACTCGTCGACAACTTTAGTACACGGGTGGAATTACACTCAGGGATGACCCAGAAAGGTTGAAGGGGGGGGGGCCCAGTGTTAAGAGTCACTTGTGTTCTCTTGGAGCCCACCTCTGTCATCTCTGTTGTTTTTCCACAGCACTCCTCACTCACAAGCATTCACTCACGCCCCACAGAGCCCGCTGAGCTCCGGGAGTCGACAGCCACTCAGGGGGAACTTTAAAAATACTCCCGTCAGCAATTGTGCACTACATATAGTACAGTGCAAACTCACTCCACGACCCCACACCAACCTTGTGCTTCCGTTGCACACTTGGACATTTACTTGCACTCCTTAACAGCTTTCCCAGAACACGTTCTTTTTTGGCCTTCATTTTTTTTCATCTGATTCCTTCTCTTTAACACAGATTTCATTAATGGAAAACCTCAGAGGGACTGCTGTTCTATAGAGACATGAAGGGATCAGGGAGGAGAGGGGGGCAGATGAATTATTGAAACGGCGTCTGTTGTGGGTCAGTGGTGTTGTGATAAGTCTGGTTTTAGTCATTGGAGACATACAATGACATTGTTACAAACAGTCCTGTGTTTAGAGCAAGAACCCCCACTGAGCTACCACGCTCCCGACTATCATGTAGACCCTGTAAAAATGTCAGCTGACGCGAAGCAGGTTTCCAGCGTGCATCAACACAACGCATGAATGAGTAACTGTCAAACACAGCACGCAGTGATTCAGGAAAGAAGTCAGGAAATTACAGTAGTTTGGGGTAGAGACCTCACTCTATGGCTCATTCATGAGCAGTCTAAAGGTTTCTTTGTGGCTCACGACCACTCTGAGGGCTTCTGTAGCATGCTTTTCCATGTTACTGACAAACATTCAGAAGGGTGGAGGAGGCTGTAGTGTAGACACTACCTCACTTCAGTCCGAATAAAAAGCCTTAAAACCCTAAACCACACATGTCTATGAAAATACTGAGTGAAAACACACACAGAAGACACAGGAACAGAGCTTAATGCCTTTGTCGTAGGGGAAAAATCCAGTAAAGTTAAAGGGTAGTTTTCTGTCTACGTGAAAATTCATACAAATCCAAATCTGACCAAGGAAAAAAGGTTTTCCAGACTCAAAACACACTAAGGCTTCTCAGCTGTTGCATTATTCACAGACCTGGGAAAAGTTATTGTTTAATAGTGATTAAAATAAAGATGCACTCAACACCACTCTCATTTTTGGTTTTGTCTTTTTGTTATGCTCACTTAGTGAGACCAACTGCTGTCGCGCCTCAATCGCAATGTCCAGGCTACTGCCAAGGCAGTCGGCCTCAGTTCATCTGGCCAAGGTTGCCCTGATCTGACCAAACGGGTCAGCCAAGAAAAATACCAGCAGACAATCCTTCTCATGCTTGACTTAAGCTCAAACACTCTCACAGTCCTCCCTACTCGTGTCAGACAGAGCGTTGCATGGGTCGTGCAATCATTAACGCACTTATTATTTTGGTGATTAATTCAATTAAGTAATGGCCCTCAGGTTTGAATAACGATTACTTATGGCTTGGCCTACTGAGGATTACCTGAGGATTAAGTGTGGTGAGTGGTCACAATGGGTGCATGTGTGTGGGGAAATTCATTTCACACGTTCAGTTCAAAGAACTACTTGAAACATTTGAACTTTGACTTATAACGCCGACACCATGCAGAATGTGACCTTTGACTTGGGGAAAAGTGGGACACTATGAGCCCCATGCATCGCTCCGTCTATCCAATTTTCTGTTCCGCCATAGTTACTTCTCTTCCTTTTAAGATTTAGGTCGGATGAGGAATGCAGTCTGATCTGTGAGAGCTGAGCAGCCGGCTGCCTAATAACTCGTGACTCCATTGTTAACTACTTTGCCCTTTGTGGCACATGAAGCTTTTCCAGCGTTTGAGGGCGGCAGCAGAAATAAGATTAGTGGCTCATATACAGTGGTCTGGGTGCAATGTAGGTGGATATTGATTGCACATTTTCACCAGACAATTGTGGTGCTGTGCACTTTGGGTATGTCCATACCCATTAAACAATGCCCCTGGTGAAAAATTATACACCTTTTTTTTGCAATAAATCAGCTGCTGCCTTGGGTCAATGGCATTTCCATTTCTTTAGATAAGTGCTGCCCTCCTGTGGTTGTTTGGGAAAACAGCACAGGTCTCACACAAAACAAAAAGAGGCATCCGAGTCGCTCTAGAATCAACCTAGTCAAATGGCGGCCCATAGCCAACTTCATAGTGTGGTTCCACAAGAAACAGTGAGAAAATACTGGAGAAAAACTTTTCTCTGTCCCTCAAAGATTCCTAAATAAATTCCTACAGTAATCTGACAGGTTTGATAGCACTGATCGTTTTGTTTTCTAGTTTTTGTATTCTGTTAAAGGAAATGTGAGATGCTTGTGGGTCATATGACATATGTTTACCTTGTTTCAAAGAGAAAGAAATGCCAACCTTTTTCTTTTTATGCACTTTGCGATGATAAACGCGTTTATACATCATATTTAAGAGCTGCTGGACAATGTGAATTTCTTCCATGGTGGATCAATTAAGTATTTATCTATCTTTATTCTTTATTTAAAATAGTTACAGTTACTAATACTGTGCACTTTGACAGATATGACCTAAATCAATTTATTGCAAGTTCTTTTATTATGTTTTAATGCACTTCTTGATGTACTATTTGTGCTCAACTGCTGCATAAAATGTCTGACCCAGCTGAATTTCTTGGTTTGAAAATACGCCACAACCGAGTTTCTAATAGAATAGTTCTGCTGTAGAACATTTAGTATTTAAATGAAGCTTTATGCTGTTGTTTCTACATGATACTCTTGAGGTTAAAGTTCCTGTATGGCAACAAAATCAATGAGATCGTGATGCGTCTACCTGGAAATAAGGTGGGGGTCTGAGGGGATGAAATCATTTCTCTTGATGGGCTGTAGAATTTCTCTCGTCTCTCTGTCTACACTCCACACAATAGCAAGGACCTTAATTTCCCTACAACAGAATAAACAATGAACAAAGACAATCACTACATGACAAGACAAACTCAGACAACACTGTAAAAACACGAGTCTTAGACAAGTTCTTTTTATTTATTTTTTTTTTCTCACAAACAAAGTTTGTTTACAAAAAGGAACATCAAAAATAAAAATTGTACCTATCTATTGCATGTCATGCTGGCAGTTGGAACTACATGCAAAAACAACAAGAACATTGAGATCATTACTGTACAAAAAGACAATGGGGAAGATTTCAGGTCAAACAATTCAAAACCAATGACACTTGCATTAAAAAAAATACATAAAAGGGGTGTGGGTTTTTGTTTTTTTTTCTCCAGATGGAGTCATGTGTATTTACATGAGACTTAAACCAGACTCCAAACCCAACTGGTCAAAGAAGTTTGTGTGAAACCACACAAATGTAGAGAAGAGCTTCACTGCTCTAAGAGCTGGGGTGAAAGAACACGGTGAATTAAGGAACAAAATGGAAGCATAAAGATGACTGAGACCAGAAGCGTGCACACATACACAGTTAACATTAACAGGTTGATGCTCTTGCAACCAAAAGTCATGCTTCATCATTTGTGAGGAACACAATTAAACTACATGACATTTTATATTAATCTCAAAAACGCTGCATGATCCCTTTAGATTGAGTGTCCGTAAAAAGTGAGGTATATGGCTTAATTTCTATTCATATTTTTCATGAAAAACAATAAGGAAGGTGGAGACGAAGGATTTGGTGGCTTCAGTGATCACAGGTATGACAGGACAACATCGTGCACGCAGGCACTTCCACCAGTTCAGCTCCAATGAGGCGGCATAATTTAGCTCACTTTGTTTATACAAAATAAAAATGATGTGGAGCTCAGACAAGACAGAGACAAGAATAGTCGGTTGGTGGAGAGACAGCTGACTGTGGCAGTAGATGCATAATTTCAGGATGAAAGAAGTACACAAAAAAAAAAATGTAAACAATATTGAAGCATGTGATCATAAATGAGTCCGTCTGTGTACTTTTGGTTTTGGATCCAGTGTTACAGATTCGTTCCAGGAAAATTAGCATTACAAGATTACATGTCTATCATCTAAATGAGCAGTGCTCTAAATCAAGAGTTTCGGGTGTCCTTTGTCGAAGGTGGTGGCATCTGGCACCACATGGGCTGGTGTTTGTTTGTGTGTGTGTGTGTGTGTGTGTGTGTGTGCATTCGTGTGTGTGCGTGTGCATGTAGTGAAGGTTTTGGGATGGACTCATTCAGTGCTGACCTGCGTGGCCTGTACGTCAGCTGTCTGGTTGGTGGACTGAATGAACATTGGTTGCGTCAACTCTTGTCCTGCTGGCATTGTCACCTGCTGAATCTGATACAACTGCTGTGAAACAGAAAGACGGAAAAAGGGATGAGGGTTTTTAATTGTAGCTGGAGTCTTTGAGGATATTAAATATATATATTGGGTTCATGAAGGTGCCGTTTAGGTTGCTTCTGGTATAAAACACCTTACTTGTTTGGATTACAAATTCTATTCAGGATCACAAAATACATGTCCATCTAAGAATGACTGTGCTTACTGTGACAATAACTGATTATAAGTTACTGATATTACTGTGTATCTTAGCCAGGAAGGAGAAAATTACAACTGTAAAAGCACTGATTAGCAGCTTGAAATGATAGTAGAGTGCCACCTGGCAGCAAAAGCAAATACAGAACTAAATGTGTAGCTCAAAATGTCACTGTCATTAATACAGCTTCGACACAACGGACATATCTGTGGCAGTTGTTACCTGTCCGTCAGTAAACTGGTTGAATTGCTGTTGTCCTTGCTGTACCTCCGCCTGTGTGATCTGAAAACAAAACCATTTTTTAATAAAAGAAACAATTCAACGACGTCAATGTGTGGTTTACTGGATAGTTTCCTTTCTGACCATGTTTACCTGCTGGGCGTTAGCAAGAGTCTGAATCTGTCCTTGGACCACTTGTGCTCCAGAGACAGGCTGGGCGAGACGGATGTACTGTAGCTGGCCCGTGTTTAGTTGCACCTGCACTCAAGCAACACAAGAGGGAGACAAAGCGTAGTTGAGGCAAAAAGGTCATTCAAATGCAGAGGTCACAGCCATTTTCCTTCTCGAAACAGCAGCAGCAAGAAGAATCAATCACTCAATTCATAAAGGTTATAAACTGTATGTCAAACAATGAAGGATGGAGTGTTTTGTGTTTTTTTTTTTTAAAAACACCATGTTTGTGCAGTCCCACTACTCCACAACAAACAGCAACAAACACAGACTCTTTCCATATGTGTTAACCAAATCCTGAAATGCACAGCATGACCTTCTTTGCTCTATTAACACCATCGTTCCCATAATTATGCGTTACAGCATGGTGTCCTTTCTCACCGGGATTTGCTGGATCTCTCCCGTGTTGGTGATGATCTGTTGCATGACCTGCATGGTCTGGCCCTGGGCCTGAGCTGTTTGAGCCTGACCCTGCGCGGCCTGGACAATCTGTACCTGTTGGCCCTCACCCACCTGCATGGTCACTGGTGCACTCTGACAGAGGGAAAAAAGAAGAGACAGAAAAGGAAAGGTTAAAAAGGAGAGCAAGAAAAACAAGGAGACAAAAGCATAGCATATGCTGTAAAGCGTAAAGATCACCAACTTCCCTGAAACGTGACTTAAACCAGAAGCATGAAGCTCATGTGTCTTTAAATATCACACATATCTATTGTCAGCAGTCAGACGCAAAGGACGAGGGGACATAAGGTGACAATGCAGCTTTTGAGATGTCTCTTTCTCTTCTGTCTGACACACTATCCAGGAGGAGAGGCCACCTGATCTCAGGCTGCATCCATCACTGCAAACCTCAGTCATTTGAGCAGGACAGAGCTCACAGGCAACAGGCAACCAGTGTTGTGGGGTGTGTGTGTGTGTGTGTGAGAGAGTGGGAGTTTGTGTGTGGGGTTAATGAACATACAAATGCTTGTGTGCATGAGTGTTTACCGTGATGGGTGTGCCCTGTGATTGCAACTGCACTTGTTGTAACTGCTGCATGGTGGCACCTTGCAGCATCTGATGGCCGACGGGATAGAATGAGAAAATGAGACAAAGACACACAGTGAGAAAGCAGCGACAACTGAATGCATGAATAAGCATGTGTGGGGTGTGTATACGTTGAAAGCTTCAATGCCAATGCAGCGAACAGTGACATTAGCCGTAAATGACACCTAACAGCAGGGTATAGATGAGGTTTTTAAAATGCATGTACCTCACAGTGATGTTAGCAGTGGCATACATTAAAGCAACTGAGGTTTTGAAAAAGTACAAATGACAATTACACAACAGTGACAACTAGTGACACTGGAAGCTCTGCATACTGATGCACGGATACACGGGGATAGCACTGTTCACTATTTTAGATCTCTACACCTTTTTTGTTCTTTAAACTTCTAAATTCCAACACCAACAATTGAATCTAGACTAAACCTGAAGCTGACCCTGAGCAATTCAGAAAAGTTGGATAGCAGGTAAGCTATCAGGGAGGATATAAACCAGACACCTTTAATTGTTTTCATTTTCACCTGCTACCTTGAGGCCTGACTGTTAAGGAGTTACCTCGTAAATAGGCGTCAATTAGGTCTGTGTATGGTGAGCATCACAGTGTGGCCTCTCTACACTCAGCAGCAGCAGAAGCAGAAGCATTGGTGAATCAGTCCACTTGTATATGACTATGACAGCTCAGCTAAAGGCAGTCTGCTGAAGCAGCATGAAGAACCACGGCAGCACAGCACAGCTACATGACGTAAAGAGACAGTGTGGAGAGACTTGCGCCTTGGAGCATAAGCAGTAGGAAAAGAATGCCCGTCTTCCTAATTGTGCATTAATATGATCTTACTGCGAAGTGAAAAAGTGTTGAACTCTGTACTCTCACTCGTCTTTGTAAGAGTGCATGCTCATTTTTCTATGCTTGTGAGGATATTTTGGCCAGTCCTGACGAACAGGTTAAAAACTGGGAAAGGTAAGGAATTATATCCTCACAACTATACAGAGATAGTTGTGTCGGTGAGTGAGTTGATGAGGAAGAGCAGTAAAGTCATAAAAAGTGTTTGATAACTAACTTTTACTGCTTCATTCATTTCATTCAGGTGGCGCTGCTCAGTGGCAACATGGACACAGAGTTGCTATTGTGTGGTCTGAAAAACGTTATGACCGCACTATTGGCAATGTGCAACTCATGGTATTTGTTGCGTGTTCTCGGTGTACATGTATGTTTCAACAATACAGTGCAAAGAGGCAAACCCTCACTCACAAGCCTTTTGCAGTATGCTTTCATTTTGAAGCTGCTTGTCTAAATTATGGCATGTCCTGTGTACCCGGAAGTGCTTTGCGGTAAACTTCGAGGAGAAGACCATCTTGGAACAAGGTCTTAGCAGTACCTGTCCTTGTTGAGGCTGTGCGATGATGATCTGTCCAGGTTGGATGGTCGTAGCCGTTTGTGCCCCAGGTTGCTGACCTTGTGTTCCCTGCACCTGTACAGCTCCCGGCTGTTGTGCCAAGGTGAAGTAGTACTGCACCGGTTCTGCTGGAGCTACTGACTGGCGCATCTCCTCCTGAAGACGAGGCATAAAACAAATGCTTGTAAACACACACACACACACACACACACACGCATCAGAGATGGCCTATCAGTCTATTACATCTCCATGAATTATTTTTGCAGGTGTAACAGTAGAGAAGAGCCAGTGTGATAAATAACTGATGGGATGTGGCTGGGAAGGAGTAATGCAATCTGTAGGTAAGCTCCATTACAGGCTTCATACGGGTCAATACCATACACTGCAGGCCTGGACCATGCAAGGTGGAATGTAGTGATAGTTTCACTCTGATGAGCTAGGAGTAATCTACATGATAAAACTGTATTAAATGTCCAGTGTAATATACATTTGTTTTCTGGAAAACTGAATTGTCAGTCAACATGACCTGTGTCATTCTACTTTGTAACTAAGCTAGACTTCATCTTGATGAGGTTTTTCCATCACCAGGAGCGTAAACACCCCTCTCCCAGCTCCATGACAACACAGCTGAGAGTGTAGGATGTTTACATGCCTGGAGACGGTCTACTTGACAACTCATTTTTAAATATCCCCACTCTCCATCTGGTATGCAATTTATTATACCGCACATCAAATTTTCTTCTTCAGCAAAACAACATGACATGCTGCTGTGTTTTAAAAACTTCCAAGGAAGAAACATGTTTGGAGTCTTTATGGTTACAGTTCTAACTATAAGCTATGATATAACTAGTAGCCATGCTGAGGTTAGTGTTGGCTGTCAGAGGCAACAAGGTGCTGCAAACATCCGACTGAAAGCCCTCAGTGTCCAAACCCCAGCTTCCAGTCAAGGATGTTTACAGCCCCTCCACATTGCCAACAATGGAAAAACTCAAAAGGATCAGCTTCTACTGTAACTTTACTCTGCATGCCAGCACTTTGGATAGACCAACATTTTGACTTATACTGCAAGTTGAGAGACGACCCTGGAAGTGTATGCATCTCTACCTGTCGTTTTGGGGGCTTCAGGTCATCCCGAGGCACGATGTCAATCAGGAAATCAAACTGGTCAAACTTTGTTATTGCCATGGCAATGTCGTTCCTCTGCAAACATAACAGATGGACAAGGTCAAAAGATGGGGTCAGAGTTTAATTAAGCAAACTCAATATATGCAGCAACCTATATATAAACATGCCACAGTGCATATGGTCAACTCTCTCAAAATAGCCACACAAGAGGCAACATGTGTGTGGCTACTTGTGTGTTCATTCTTTGATAGTAAATAAATTATATTTTGGTTTTAAACCATTGGTCAGTCTCAACATGTCACCTTCACCAACAGTTTTGCGCACATTTTCTTATAACAAATAACCTTATACTGTAAGCTTGACATGCAATTAGTAGCAGACCTTTACGTATTTTAACCATAGATTAGGGCAAATGGGTGAATAAACCCAAGCTGCTATATTTAAACAAACACTCTGCTGCTATACACCTTCCTATATCCATAGCAGTGTGCTATCTCTGTGGAATTTTCCACAGGATATTGGCTGTCGGGACCCCCATTGTGGCCCTCCCTGCACTGCTGTCTATTTATAGTGGCTTGATTAATATCTGGTAACACCAGGTCACATCTACACTTGTTCTATTGATGAGCGTTGCTATGGTGACCCCAAATGGCGTGCCCACTTCACAATAGGATTCAGGCTATTCGTATGTGTGTGTATGTGCGAACACATGGAAAGGGATGAAAAAAACAATTCGCACATTCATGAGGTGAAGCGTCGCGAGTTCCATCTGTTGTATAAATGCAATTAACACGTAAACCTGCATAGTAAGTATACTTTACCTACACAGACAATGAGGGGTTACAATGGAAAGTTTTGTGCTTTAAGAACACGACTATAAACCAAGACAACAGGAAAGCGAATAACCTTCCGAAGTAGGCCTTCAATATAAGACTTCTTTTTTTCCAGCCTTTTTTTTTTTACCTGTATTGGAATACACATATATCCATGGGCTGCTAATCTCTCATAGGTATGTGAATGGATAAAGTGGACTTAAGGGCTTTCATGTTCTGCTGCACAGTTTTTCCCTCTTGACATCCAGGTGAGACAAAGCCTCTAGCCTGGTTTTCCCAGCTGATCCCTCAGCACTCATCAACCCTCTGCTTCCTTTCTCTTTGTATCATCCCAGAGTCCATCTTATTCAACTTTGGGACAGTAGTGCAGACAAAATGGCACCAGCGGGAAATGTGGGTCACCAGCAGATGCCTGGCTTTGTTTTTAAAGTCAGTAGCGGGAGAAAGAACTAAAGAGAGGGATTGTTCTCAAGGGGATTCTAGTATGGAGCCTCTCCTTGTGTATGCACACAGACACAAAGTAAATAAAAAAGCAACAAACCAAAAAGACAATGAAGTGCAAGGTGTGGGAGAAGATTTAAAAAAGAAAAAAGGGTGGCAAAACAAGCATGTGCACAAAAGGAGGAATGACTACATCGTAAAGAAACATATCTGCGAGAATGAGTGTAAGGTGACAGTGGGGAGAGCGAAAGAGAGAGGTTGAAAACTGACAGGTCAGTCGACGTTAAGTGCATTAAAGGGAGATTTGATCGAGGTAAAACAAGTAACTGACCTGCAGCGTGCGTCTCTTGTTGTCCTCGGTGTGAATCCATGCTCGGAGGGTGAGCTCTGTGATGAAGATCTGAGCTGCCCTGGCAAACAAGACTGGAGCCTCTGCACTAATCATCTACATAAAGGAGATGGAATTACACTTGATTAAATATACCTGTAGGCTAGTTAACATCAAGCACACATCATTCACAGTTTTTAAATATGTATGTAAAAACTATATTGCACAAGCCTAAAACACTATTCAAAGAGACTATATTTTATTAGTTACAAGCCACATGCAAACCCGTATTTATCCCTAACGACTTAGGAGTGCTTAACTGCCTCTTCTTCAGCCTGAGAGCCATTCAATGATTACATAACGTAGTGTTTCCACATTACTCACATGTGCTTGCATACATGCAGTGAAAATGAATAGATCAGAGCTGACAGCAGGATCTCGTCTTCAGAAATGTTAGCGAGCTCCCAATCTCGTTACCACTTTAAGCTGCTGCTTAACTAAGGGGATAGTGCACTTGACATGACAGGACACAAACGCACTCCAAGACTTTATCTTTAGAGACCATGAACAGTGCCGACTGATATTCTGGAGCAACAGGTGAAACAATAAAATGATGTAATGTGGAGTAACCTTCGACATGTTAGAAGATAGGGACAGAGGCAAACACGTCTTTTAAAAAGAGTTTGAGTCGGTCGGTTATATCCTATTGTTTTGCAAAATGATATGTGCAGCTACAAAATCTGTTTCATAATTTCCTGTTATGATTCTTTAGTCATCCAGATACCACAATGCTCATTTGATATAAATAAGTGACTTAACAACAGCAATTAGGTAGTTGTGGAACAATTTATATTTTTTCCATTGTAAAGTAATCTTTACTGTTAAATCCAGAAGGCCACAAAAAATACAATAAGTGGTCTGACAAAACATGGCCACAATACGCAATGTTATCACTATGCTATGAGGCATTGGCAGTGATAATAATCATTTTCTCATTAGAGTAATTTATTTAGGCGCTCCTCTTACTTTGACATCCTCATCCAGCTTCATGATTTTCTTGATTCGAGCCAGGGGCAGCTCCTGTACACGGAAATCCTTCTGAAAGGAACCGAAAAGGGTCAGTTACAGAAGAATAGATCACAGTTATAGTGTCTACAATTAACTTTGTTTGAAACCATATAAAACCACTCTATCTGTTATGAATATTTTATTTATATTTAAAAAATAAAACATATTTCTATTTTATTCGCATACCATAGTCAGGTTCCTGATCTCTTCCATAACCCGAGGCCAGAAGGACTGCAAGGTTTGCTGGGCATCGCTGCCGGCAGCTCCAAATGTGTCTGTAGACATCTCCTACTCTGCTGCATGGACGGATGATGAGGAGGAGAAAGGAAGAAACAAAATGACAATCATTAGAAAATGATGGAACAATGACACCAAGACAGGACAATCATTAAGTTGGGAGGACACAAACTAAAGTGTCAGTCATCTGTATCAGTGACAGCCCAGTGCCCAGAGCTCTTTTCCTTTTTCAGAAACACTTATTACAGTCTATAATTATATTACAGTGAAATCTAAAATAGATCCCCAACAGGTTTCTATTCTTGTCCTTATAGGATGTTGACATGTCCATGAACCCAACACCAGACTGGTGGTACATTCCCTGATTATGAATGGCGCTGTTCACCTTCAGCACATAGCTGCAGCTCCGCCTCCTGCAAACATTAATGTCATGTGCAAGTCAATTGCTGCTGGCGACACCATGCAGGGAGGACACGTGTTTGTGTCATAGAGAAACAAGGGAATCATCTAACAACATCCCTTAGGTTCCTAGCTCCTAAGGGATGCACAGACGAAGATATGTGGTCACAAACTACTAAAAAGTTTTAAACCTAAATAAACCAATTGTTATACAAGTAAATATAAAAGTTTGCTTCTGCAAGGGGACTTGACAGTTTGAAAGATGATCCAGCAGGTTACTATGGTATGCCAGGAATCTGCTAGGGGAATATTGGCCTGCCTGTGCATGCCGAGCCTGGTGTGTCTGGATCGCTCTCTTTCACTCTCTGCCTTTCCTCCCTACCTCAGTGGATTGAGCAGCAAGGAGAAGAAAATGAAACAGGGGCAACAGAACAAGAGATAAAGTGTGTTGAGTTACTCAAGAGAGACAGAGAGTGTTTGTGAATGTTACTGAGCGAGGGGTAGGGTCTTGTCCAAGTCGGCATTAACTCAGTGCTGAGACAAAGTGCCAAAGGCTTTAATAGTAGGGAGGTAAGAGACAGACAGGGCTGACATACTGCTGTGCAAACTAGATATGTGGGTCAAAGAAGACTGAAAGAGAGACACACAGAGACATGACAGTACAAAGAAAAAGAGTATAAGAAGGATGGGGAATCTTTTTATTTTCACATTCTTGGGCAACAACCATGAATGTAGCCAGCACCGCTCCAACTGACAGATGAATACAATACAAAGAGACAGCCATTCAAACACCATCTATGGTTTCCCACTTTAGCTTCAGTTACGGCAGTGAAGAGGATTGTTTTGACTTTCAGCCGACATTAGCTCCTTTATTCTTACCAGTTAAGTGAAGCTGTAAATATTTTACACGGTTAAATTAGAAATTCAGAACACAACGTCTCAACCCGATTGAGTTTAAAAAAAAAAAGAAAAAGAAATCTGTTTATAAGAAGCGCCGTTGCACTGCTCCTGCTCTGTTGTTCAGTTTGAGACAGAAAGTAACCTAAACCGATGCGACAGAATGGCAGTGGGTGTGGCTTTATATAAATCAATCGGGATGCTTGTGGCTATGACATGTCAGGCTAGATTGACCTTGACAATGTCTCCCCTTCTCTGTCTGATGCTCCAGTGTCCAGCTTCGTTTCAAGGGTGACTGAAATGTTGTAGTCACTGGAACAGCCCCAGCATTCCATGAGGCAGGAATGACTGTGACTGATGGGAATTGGCGTTATTCCTCATCTGCTAAATGGGTGAACTGATAGGAACCACTTCTTTTGAAGTCACATTGCAGAATCACGACCAAGCAAAGGTTGAACAAAATAAACTCAATGACAACCATTTGTTTTTCTAGCTAAACAACATTTGACCACCCACATCACTTGTGATCATTTTGAACAACACATCTGATTGTACGGTTCTCTCGACCAGGTAGTCTGGTAAAAATAAATGATTAGGCATTTCATTTAACAGCATTATAACAAGCATCAGACTAATTACCATGGTAACAACAGTGGGGAGGATAGGTGCAAAACTAAACTAGCAGATGATTCAATTGATATAAAAAATGACTACCATGCACAAGGCGCCACAGCTCCGTCTGCTCTCTCATGTTCAGTATACATCACGTCTCTTACACTGCCTTAAATGCCTGCCTCTCATATAAAAATATTGCAGACGGCTGTTCTTAAATCAGACAGATCCCAACCCCCCTCTCTCTGACCCTGTGAACTTCAACATAAAAAAGACACTGCCACATACTAACCGCAGCAGCAGTGGGTGGATGGGGGTAACAAGCAAGTGTGATGAGAGACAGGCTGAAGTGTGAGAGTCAAAAATAAAAGAACGTATGAATGAGTGTCAAAATGTCCCCAAGTGTTGCTACTTCAGCATGTGTTTTTTTGGACTGACAAAGAGACCAGGTTTATGCTCTGCCAGCTCAAATAATTGAATATTTTAAAGTTCATGGATACTTGGAAGGGCACTTGACATACTACAACTATTCTCCAGCATAAGTAGTTTTAGTCTGTGACGTAATAGGTCACCCAGATAATAGCCAACACTAACAAGCAAAACGGGGACATATCCCACCTAGCCCAGCAGAGGCGGACACACTTCATAAAATTAGTAAATTCCCCACTCATGTGTGTATACTGAGACAAGGACAAGAGACCAATTAAAGGACCTAGAGTAGCTGCAACCATAGCATTAACTGTGCATGGAAACACACTGCCTGTAACAATGTTGCCATATTTACCAAGGTTTTCCATCAATGGAATGTTTGTGTGCAAGAAAATATCTTGACACAAAAGTGCAGAACATTATATCTTCTGCAGACTGTATGCAACACCTTCTATGGTCCGAGTCTGGTCTCGTCAAATACGTAAACACTGAGAAGGGCGATCCAATACACAAATAAAATCAATTTCATTATGAAACTCCCTGGGAGCTAATAAAAGTCAACATTATGAAGGGCGTAAACGTTGAACCCAGGCGTTGATATCAGAGGAAGCCAGAGTTCACATGGTTTACTGTATCTGCAGTGATACAGTATATACCATTTGCTTCTGCAGTTCAAGTTCAGATCTTCAGTCTATGCTAGGTTTGAAAGTATGTTTTTAGATTCAGCTCACTTCCTGCTAACTGTTGTCAGCAACGCAAGTTGCTCTAGATAAATGTTCTCTGCTTTCATGTCATCTTTTCTTTTTATAATGCACTGCATCATTCGCCATAAAAATGACAAGCTCATCTATGCTGTTGGTCGTCTTTGCTGCTCTATTAGGATACGCTGTGTTCTGCCCTATCCATCTCTCCTCTTCCCTGCGGTTCTGTTGTCCTTGATTAGGTCATAGTGACAGAGAGATGCTGGTGTTGGGTTTCGTACGAACCAAGCTCTGTGTGTATGTGTGTGTGTATCTTTGAGGACAAATGTGATGTCTGTGCTTTGTCAACATTTTCTAACACAGCAACTTGCTCTTCCTCTTTCAGCAGCTCTATATCTCTCTCGCTGTCTCTTCTCTAATACTTCCCATTGCTCTTTGTCATTCATAGCTGTGCATTTCCTCTTCCTGTCATACTTACTCTCACTGGATCCCTCTCTTCTAACTAACCCTTGGAAAGTCAATGTTGCTCTACTTGCAGCAGCTGAATCAGCGCTAATGTTCTCCCGGTTCTGCTCTCTCAGCCCTCCCTCCCTGTTACGCTTACTGGCACGTCACATCAAGTAGGCACTTAAAGCAGCGACTCACGGCGACTCACGGCGACTCACTCCAACTCTGAGACAACTTCAGATCAGCCTTTAATTCCGTCCAAACAATCCTGATAGGACCTTGGATCAGTGCAGACAGACAGTCAAAATAACAGAAAAAGATTCAGTTAAACATACACTTATTGATTTATATGTTTAGAGGAGTAAAACAACGTTTTCTGCAAGCAATTCCACATGTCATTGGAAAGATACTACAGTTAAGCAAATCAATGAAGGTGAAATGTTACATTCCCCCAAAGATCTACTAACAATTGATGTAAAGCTTGTTTAGTTTTGCCAAGTGTCATTGGCAGATAATGAGGCATGGCAGTTTGGGTCAACCTGAGGGCCTATAGAGTAGCTGACAACACACAACCCATTTGTGCAACAGAGGGATCTGCTCATCTTTGCCGAGATGGTGTATAACTGTTGTGCCATTGGATACCAAAATGGTGGGGACAAATATAGGGGAGAGCATTTTACCATATTTGCAAATATCCCATGAGGCAGCAGGTGTGTATCACTGCTATAAAATGACCTCAAGCTAGATGGAGCAATGGGAGCCCACAGGCAACAGATTCTGCCTGTGCAGTGATTATTTTGTATCTGATACAGAATCCAATGCTTACTAGCTTTAATACCTTGTTTATTGTATATTCTTTCCTTGCAATGTTGTGCAAAGTGTTCCTTGAAGTAGGGTGAGGGAAAGTGTATCAGTATTATCAGAAAGTTATAAATGTCAGAATACTGCAGGTCTGGAATAATGACTGCTCCGGCTATTTCCACACTTGTGAAAAGCACCATAGGGATATTGAGTCAAATTTATTCAGTCAGTGAGATACTGATCAATCTCCATGGATTTTAAGTGTGCAGTGAACTATTTTCACTATATGGTTTTTCTGCAACCATGGCGGCGTAAACAAACTGAGTCACGTGATATCTAGACACAGCCACACGCAAAAACACAGAGAGATACTTCAAAGCAAGCAGGTGGATGAGATACATATGATTTTCCTACAGTGCTTTAAATAACTGTATGTTACATGGCTCTTTTTACAAAAACTGGTGAATGTTCTTCAACATGGATGAAAAAATTGGACATGTTTGTTGTGACAAAAGAAAAGGAGGGCACATTAAACAAGTGAATAAAAGAGACAAAAATAACTATACAGTCAGACCTTAAAGCACCCCTCCACACACGCATCCAGCTGTACAAAGAGCAAATATGCAACCACATGGATGGATATCACTCAGTTTCATTTTAAATTATGATATCAGGTGAAAGACATTTTAAACACCAGCCATGTGTTGAGTGTTGCTGCTCTCTTAAGCAAGAAGTCAGTTTTCCACAGGCTGCTGTGTCAAACTGTCAGTCATGCAGAAAGGACTGTTCTGCAGGAAGGTCAATAAAGGTCAATGGCTGCTTGGATTTAACTGGCTTCCTAAGCAGAAAGAAAATAAATGCAACTCTGTTTACAACAAATGCATCACTATACTATATTAACAATCGATATGAATGATGACATAAATCAAAGGAAGTAAATTTACAAATCTTCTATGAAAGTGTTTACATCGATGAACCAATCACAAATGCCACACACTGGCATGGTTACATCATACAGTGTAAATGATTTACTCAGGCAAAACAAAAAACTAGAATTTCCCAGCCAGGAATTACAGATTAACTACTGCAAAATGCACATTTTCACAGAGGCCATTACAAATGTTTTGGGATTAAAAGCATACAGACAGGTTTATAATGACAGATGTGCTCTCTTGTGACCTGCAGTGTAACATCCTTTTGGCTGGAGAAGAACTGACCCAGCCAACCAACCAGAGCTGCAAACTTTGCCCTTGGTTCTGCTTCAAGCCAACTCCAGGAAGTGCTAGTCACTGATCTCCCAAGGTCATTCAACAGAGGAGAAAGAGAGAGAGAACAGAAAGGGAGGAGGGAGGGAGAGAGGGAGAGAGGGAGAGAGAGAGCGCGCACCAGATGAAAGAGAAACGGGGAGGGAAAGGGGGCGATAGAAAAGGACAGGTTTTTCAACTTTCACTGCACCACTTAAGTGACCCCAGCGGTTCAGGCTATGTACTTTGTAAGAAGCTTAGTGAAAACATCACATACTTAACATATTAGATGTGTTCTGTATCCCAGTTTGAGTTTTGCTTCTCATCTCCTGCAACATTTTCTTCTCAGTGCTGACAGAGAGACTGCAGGGAGCCAATATCACATTCCTGTGACCTTCATCCACTGCTAAGCCCAGTCCCTAACGTCTAAGTAGGCAGGGCTTAAAGCTACCTGCATATTACATACTGGAATACATCTGACTCACCCCCCCACACACTGTCCTTGGTGACAATGGGACACATGTAAAAACAGACAGGAGGCAAGGACAAAAGCGCACACCGGCAGTTGTGGTCACTTTAGTGATAAGAATAAATGCCTAGTTATGGCTGAGTGGTTTGCGCATTTCGTGTGTCCCCCCCACAAGCTACGGTACGAGAGAGGGCACAAATTATATTCAAATCTCATGCAGCAGCCAGGCCTGGGATTTGGCAGCAAGGGCTTCAACTTAAGTTTATTTTTAGTCTCCCTCTCTGTCTCTCTCAAACACACTCTCTCACTCTTTATCCCCAATGGGACTTTGTTTTGTCAAAAGGGACCAATGGAAACTTTCAATGAAGAAGCAAGAGAAGGGAGAGAAAGAAAATTAGTCAGAGGCAAGTGAGAACAGAGCACCCTCCAAAGATTCCATCAGAAGAGATCAGATCAAACCATTAGCCTCCTCTGGCCCTGAAGTTGACAGACTCGCAGTATGTCCCATCTGGGCATCTGGCCCTGTCAGGGAAGGGAAGGGTCCTGAGGTCATTGCAACCAGCTGCACCTCCACCCCTGGAGACCCCTGACACCAACAATGACACCAACACGGAGAAATATCCTCCACATAAATCAAATCTCTTTTCAAACACCGATACATACTTCACTGCTGAGATCTGCATTACTGTCGGAAGCTAACATATAAACATTGACGTCATATTGAAAAAAGCAAGGGCTATGTGAGCATCCTGAGGTACAGTGGCCTTCAAGAGATCAATATCACCAAGGCAGTGAAGCACAACTAAGAAAAAGCTGACGTCTGGCAGCTATGTACTTACATGTGCCCAATGACGGGATGAGTGCTCAAGTATGTGTCAAAATACAATGACCATCATAGGCAGAGAGACCATACGATATTGTTTCTTTGAGGATAAAAAACATGTGACAAAAATGCTGATAATATTTCAAATGTTCTGTTAACAGCATCAATGTTGTTGCAAAGTGACAACAGAAGGGCATGGATGAGATGTAAACACACAAAGACAAAAAGCTCAACTTCTGTCTTCCAAGGAGAGTACTACAGAACGGGGCTGTAAGGACAGACACTGCCTCATCACTGCAGACCATGATGGAGAGAGACATCAAAAAGTGAACAGTGGAGAGGACTTTATTCAGAAAATCTGCACTAAACCAACTTGACAAGTCTCTTTAACTGTGTGTGTTTTTAGGAATTGGACTTACCCCTGTGCCCTTCATGGTGAGTGGTCTACCCTGTTGGAGCAGAGCAGTACACAGGGAAACGAATAGCACTGTCCGAGTCTCCTTGGGAGCAGCAGCAGGAAGAAGAGGCACAGAGACTGACAGAAAAACTCTCTCAAGCTCCTTCACTTCCTCTAGTCCCCTGATAGTATCAACAGACAAAAGGCACTTTGGCTCCACTGGATGGCTTTAAAAAGGTTCTCAGCCGGACAAACAGAGAAGAGCACCCCCCTCCCCTCTTTTACCCTCCCCCTTCTCTCTCCCTCTCTCCCTTTACACATTGCCCTGTCTCCTTCAGCAGCCCCCTGTGTCCTCCTCCTGCATAAACACACAGCCCCGTCTGTCCCGTTTCTTTTCTGAGCAAGTATCCTCAACTCGCTGACCTCTGTCTTTTTTACCCTTGTAACTCCTGTCCCTTGCTCTACAACAAGTGACCTGTGCATTTGTCTTTCAGCTGACCCCTGGCCCAGCACAGAGAAATTGGCATGGGGGGGATAGAAAGCTAGCACAGCGGCAGGCAACAGAGCAACAGCAGGCAAACAGTACAACTGCACTCCCGTATTTCAGACTAAATTCTCTAGCCTCCTTCCCCTTTAACATTCAAGAGTAATCAATCTAGCATGCTACATGATACTCAAACCCCGCCTCCCACCCAGCTCCCACCTCTGTCCTACACTTGCAACCACTAATGAGAGAGGGTCCTTCTATACTATTGGATACTGCACACACCAATCAACTCTGACACATCCCCTGCTCCTCCCATTTCCTCCTCCCAACCCCCTTTTACAGACAGCCAACTTCCTGCTCTAAGTTACCTTGAGCTGCAGGATAGGGGTCAGGGAAAAGAAAAGAGGAAGAGAGAGAAGCGGGGAGAGTAGATGAAAAAGAGCAAATAAAGTTGTGGAAAGGTATGTGCGGGTGTGCTCATAGTGGCTTGCCTCAGCATGGTTTGTCCTCTCACGATCCCTGGCTCTTCTGTGGCTGAACAGATGAGAAAGGCTCCACGGGCTGCTCTCTGACAACTGCTCTCTGCTTATTTACAATGTCAAACTAAATGTCTCCCTCCTCCCCGCCTTCTCTCTGCCGCGACAGGCTGACAGCACAGTGATGCAGGCAGCCACGCAGGCTCTCACTGGCTGAAAGAAGTGCCAGAATGGATGCTGCATGTTGCATCCACATGATTTAAAGTACAAAAGCATCCTAGGCAGACTAGCTGTCTCATACGTGTGCACCAGCATACAAGCCCATCCACACACATGCACCTTTTGTCCTTGCTTTCACATTCATCCTTGCTCTCAGCCACTGGTACACGTGAGAGGCATCTAGCCTTTAACCAACCTACTTGTTATAATGATATTCATGAGCTAACACAGGAACAACAAAAACACACTCCATTTATGGTTACTCATTACTTGTTTAGAATATGAATTAGTTGGATCACATTTTAGTCAACATGGAACTTAGAAACCTTACTGCAATATTGTGGTGTCAAACAAAACAGTGCTAAACAGATATTTGCGAAAAATTAAAAAGCATGAGTTGAATGGCAAGGAGGAGTCAGAACAAAAAAAACAAAACGTATTTGATTGTCATCCTATTTGTGGATAAACACAGCTTAAGAGATAAGGGTAAAAGTCTATTAACAAAGACACTGTTGTTTTGACTCCAGAACCTCACTCATAGCAACTTCTAATATTAAAAATACATTTTTCAAGAAAAGTCAACAATAACAAACAATGACCTTCTTGTTCAAGGTTGCCTTACAAGATAGTAAAGGTTATAAGGTGAGTTAACACCAACTCTGGAATACCAAGACGGAGTACCAATGTGCTGCTCATGTGAAACATCCGTCGTTTTGAGGCATCATTACCATATTATTAATTTCACAAGACAAGTCTAAGGCAATGGTGTGGACAAGGAATAGAACTTTATGGTGTGAACACATTTTGTAATTAGTACCTTTCTGTAGCCGCTACTTTGTACAAAGTATGGTTGCATGACCTAAAGCTTCATGTTGAAAATTACTGCAAATATCAAAAGGTAGTGAGAAATACAACAGGCTTCTGAGAGAGGAAAAGAGAGCCCCATCAATGAAAAACCAAGAGTGGGAGGGGAACCGGAAGGATGGAGAAGGACAGAGAGGAGAGTTGTTACAGGATGGGAGGGGAGGAACAAGTGGAGTGAGGCACAAGAACAGGATAGAGACTCGAGAAACAAAGCTAAATGTTCCCTTTTCTATTTTAGAAGGGAGCATTGGGACTAGAGCAGGCATACTACAGCTATCCAGTTAATGATTACAGTGGAATAGCACAAAGATCCATCACTTCGGTGTGGCACTAGGCCAGAACAGTTCTCTCTCTGTAGGTGCATTCTGGCTACCCAAAATGCTTCAGTAATGACACCTGACAAGGTCACCATACAAATGAGACCTTCCCATGACCCACACTGCCCGTAGCAGGGACATGTTTGCTCACTCTGATGCTTGTTTAGAGATAAACCTCTACCATGAGTTTCATAAATACAGCGCACCCTCTGGGTAATCTGGCTGCTTTGTGTGCATACATAAATACGTGACCTGTTATCTGACTGGTTTTCCCTGTGTTATAAATGCAACTCATTCAGTCATTTAAATATAATTTGCTATTCATATTAAAAGATTATAACAATCCTCAATCAAATAAATGAAGAACATTGGAATATTAATTCAAATCAAATATAAAACAATCCTGATGTAAATGTAGTTGTATAAGAGGCTGCATCTTTGAACCTCATGTTCACAGGGGGATATTAACAGATGTGTTTTTTGATTGAATGAGAATAGGCCCAATGCATTTAATATTACGTACATATCAGGAAGAAAATGCAGTCAAAGCACTTGAGTGCAGCTTGGTGACTGTCCCGTCTGCGGTATAATATTTCATTATTTAAGCGTCATAGGATATGTACATCAAGGTTTATCAAGGTGAGGAGATTTGCCAATACTTAGCCGTGTGAGAAAACAAAGACACGATTGATATTAATAATATCCATTAATAATTTACTAGGCATGGGACAACTTGGACGTACCAGACTGTGTCGCACGCTGATTAGGTCGCTAAATTTCAAATCAAGGATAACAAAGTGGCTAGCTGATGACAACGGAACCAACGTAACATTCCCAGGGTATCAAGTGGAAGCGAGATCATGTTTAATCATTACTCAGACAGCTGTCGCTAAAAGGTAAAACACTGAAATGCACTTTAGCCTTGTAACATAACGGCCAAGTAACACTTTTGACATCTACCCGAAAAGCATACATTTAGCGTCACGGTAGTAATACTGACTGTGGATCGGTGCTGACGTTGTTAAGTTATTGTTAGCTTGCTAGTGATGCACATTGCCGACTGCCGTGCAGGTAATGTAGGTAATTACAATCACACCCTAGACAATGCGTCCTGACACCTAATGAAAGTTTGCAAAGCTTTCCAGAGCTTGGAAGAACCAGTCTAACCAATAAAGACAACGTTTGGATCTGTCCTTCAGACCAATCAAACCTCGAACTAGATTCCACCAATCAAGGTTTTTAGGGCTAAGTTCGTTCTGCAACTGACGCCATTCGGGGCCCAGTCAAAGTGGCCACTCCATCCAACTATCACACCGACAAGAGCCAACATGGTGGACAGTATGCATCGGTTTCCTGACCACCCGTGATCCCTTCAGCGGGCCACCAATAAGCGCCTCAGACAGCGGGGAGGGAAATGGCGCCTATGTTCATCTTCCAAAACAATCGTCTATTGGTCAAGAACGGCAAATGAAATGAAGTGACCGTGATTGCCTCTACTTTGACACGGCACCGGCCAATTTACGTAAACGTTTTACAAACAATATGAATTTGAATGTCTTACTCACTCTGTTTTACGGGTTCGAAGAGAAGTCTCGACTCGGCGTAATAATTAATTTATTTAGCTAGCACTGGGAAACAAGATGGCTGCTGCTGTTGGAACCGGAAGGAGCTGCACGTATGAACGTGATGACGTTATAGGTTCCTCGAGCGGCAGTTCAAATGTATGAATCTAATCTTTTTGCAATAAAAATGTTTTAAAACTCAATATATATACATATATACACATACATATATATATATGATAATCTGTTACCAATCATTTTCTCAATCATATATTAAACGCATGCACACTTGACGATTAAATAAAGTCTTTTATATACATATCCGTGTGTGTAACAGTATTATAATAAGTGATATTTATATATTAATGCATTCACTAATGTAATTAAGTGGCAGTTTGACACATTCAATATTCAGGACACCCTTTAATGGAATTATTCACAAAATGCCTGCATCGAATGGTCTAAAATCTATGGCAAACTAAAGCAAGTCTAAATCAAACTGCTAAGTAAAAGAATAAAATTAATAATCAAATACTGGTGATACAAATACGTACTCCATATACATTATGGATATGTATTTTACAGAAGATGTTCTGATAAGTCATTATTTCCTCGCCACAAGTTCCAGAAGAGTGGAGGTTATTTTATCCAGGTTGTTGGAGTAACGAGGGATCCTGTGCATCCTGCGTCCTTCTTCCATGTGTCGGGAAGGTGAAGGAGAGTGGGAGTCGAAGTATCTCTTAGCAGCAGGTCGGTGGTCAATGGGGTGCATGGGTTCTTCCAACCTTTCAGTATACTGTACCGTCTCATCTGAACAAGTAGCAGGAAAGGTATGAGACATTCCAGGGCACCCAAAAACGTCTGCAACAAAAAATATTGTGAAAAGAGCACTGATGCAACAAAGGAATGAGAATATGCAGTATTTATCACATCATAAAAAAATCACATCGTGAACATAAACTGTGCACACTCTTCACAGTGCTTTCATGATTACACATAACCTCAAATAGAAATGATTAAAGTAAAAAAATATAAGAGCAGAGAATTTTCTTGCAGTATAAGAAGTTATTCCATAGAATAATTTCAATAAAAAATGTGTTAAATATTAACAAACACTAAAACTAAAAACCTATTAAGGTATGTATGATCTGACCCATTAATGCCTGGTTCTTAGCACATAGAAAATCTCAATAGTAAACAGAGTTCAGTATTGTATATTACAGTTTACCTTCATAACGGCCCCTGTAGTTGTGTTCAGGTTCCCTGCGTACAGAATGATGGTGTTCTTGAAGCTGTTCATCAGGTGTATACTCCTGCTGCTTCCAGCTTTGTCTTCTGTGGTCATCTTTGAAGCTCAAGTCTTGTGGCCGTCTAAGGTCTAAATCTTCATCAAGGGGTCTATCATACTGGAGTCCTGAAGACAGCTGTGGATCAGTGTTTAACCTGTTGTAATCCCTGCTGAAAACTGTGCCGCCTTGGGTCTTTTGTTAAAAAAAGAAGAAAGATGATCCCTTTTTAATATGATTTTGCAGGTAGAGAATATAAAGTATGTATCTATTAGACAATGTGGCCTGTGCAGGGTGACACATACCACAGTTTTCTCTGATTTTTTGGCCTTAAATTCTTTCAAAAGGTTGCAAAGTTTGCTCTTCAGGAAGTTGGCATCTTCTGCATTCTCAATTTCAAGGCCTTTCTGGAAGGGGTAAAAGTGAAGAGGGAAAAGAGTTAGGGATTGATTTAAGACTAGATTTAAGGCTAAAAAACACCTCACTGGTCTAATAATAATTATATTTATAGAGCACATTGAAAAAAGGTGAACCAACAGTGTGCATGCCGAACATATAAAGCAACAAAAGACACTAGGACACTTGTCAAAGTCTCACAAGTAAAATTAAAGTGAATGGTTTTACCAGCATATCAAACACATTCTCTGAGCCCCCTCCATGGTAGTCTTCAGAATGATGTGGGGTCTGGAAAGCAAAAGGTTTGTTATCCATTATACTAAAGTAGTACTTGGTTCTGATCACTGTAACAGCATGGTTCTCAAACTGGGAGCTTCCCCATGTGGTACGAATACTGTTCTACTGTAGGGTATGTGATCGGAGAGGAGCTTAGGGATTTTGACCAATGACAATAAAAATAAAATAATAATAGAGTCAATTTATCTCTTGCTCCATCCTAATCTAAGTTCACTGTACTGTATATGTGAGGAAGAGGAGGATGATGAGAGAGCAAATTATCTCATTGGGAATAAATCTGCCCGTACAGTCCGTGGCAGACTTTGCTCGACCTATTTACACCACTGTATTTTATTTTTGGTGATAGTGGTGTTACTTTGAGAGCTCAATATTTTCACATTTGAGAACCACTGCTGTAAATTAACTAGGAAAGAAGAAAAAATGTGATTTTGCAGCAAGCTACCTGTGATTCTGTGTAGAGTTCAGCATTATGTGTTGCATGGGTTTCGGGTCTCAGTGGCACATTTAGTCTAGAGGGTCTGGCAAACTTTGGATTTGGAGGTCCAAATTCATTCCTGATCCTTTGAGGAATTACACATGTTGAGAAAAGTCATGTGTAAAGCATGACAAAAACATGAAATATTGGCATTTCTGGAGTATTGCTGTTGAAAGATCAGTTACATTATCACTTACATTTCCTGTGTCAATTCCACCTCCTCTGCTGTGGCATCAGAGAAGCGACTTTTTCTCCTTCTTTTGCCATGTTGTTCTTCACCTGTGGCACCTGTCAAAAAACGTCTAAAGGGCTCAGGGATACCAGACATGCTTTTAGTAATATGCATCTTTCTCTC